>NW_021822724.1:140146-150146 GCF_901001165.1 Salmo trutta
TTGACACTAGGGTAATTGACACTAGGGTAATTGACTCTAGGGTAATTGACACTAGGGTAATTGACTCTAGGGTAATTGACACTAGGGTAATTGACACTAGGGTAATTGACACCAGGGTAATTGACACTAGGGTAATTGACTCTAGGGTAATTGACACTAGGGTAATTGACTCTAGGGTAATTGACACTAGGGTAATTGACACTAGGGTAATTGATTCTAGGGTAATTGACTCTAGGGTAACTGACTCTAGGGTAATTGACACTAGGGTAATTGACACTAGGGTAATTGACTCTAGGGTAATTGACACTAGGGTAATTGACACTAGGGTAATTGACTCTAGTGTAATTGACTCTAGGGTAATTGACACTAGGGTAATTGACTCTAGGGTAATTGACTCTAGGGTAATTGACACTAGGGTAATTGACTCTAGGGTAATTGACTCTAGGGTAATTGACACTAGGGTAATTGACACTAGGGTAATTGACTCTAGGGTAATTGACTCTAGGGTAATTGACTCTAGGGTAATTGACACTAGGGTAATTGACACTAGGGTAATTGACTCTAGGGTAATTGACTCTAGGGTAATTGACACTAGGGTAATTGACTCTAGGGTAATTGACACTAGGGTAATTGACTCTAGGGTAATTGACTCTAGGGTAATTGACTCTAGGGTAATTGACTCTAGGGTAATTGACTCTAGGGTAATTGACTCTAGTGTAATTGACACTAGGGTAATTGACTCTAAGGTAATTGACACTAGGGTAATTGACTCTAGGGTAATTGACTCTAGGGTAATTGACTCTAGGGTAATTGACTCTAGGGTAATTGACACTAGGGTAATTGAGAGAGAGAGAGAGAGAGAGAGAGTGACAGAGAGAGAGAGAGAGAGAGAGAGAGAGAGAGAGAGACAGAGAGAGAGAGAGAGAGAGAGACAGAGAGAGAGAGAGAGAGAGAGAGACAGAGAGAGTGACAGAGAGAGAGAGAGAGAGAGAGTGACAGAGAGAGTGACAGAGAGAGAGAGAGAGAGAGAGAGAGAGAGAGAGAGAGAGAGAGAGAGAGAGAGAGAGAGAGAGAGAGAGAGAGAGAGAGAGAGAGAGAGAAGGAAGGGAGAAGGAAAGAGAAGGAAAGCAGCGGACAATAATTGAATGATAATTTTTCACTCAGAATTCACACACGATCCAAAGCTGAGAGAAGCACAACTCAGAGGACAAAATGGGAGCCAATCATCTCAGAAAAACTGCCCAAGGTTCCACTCTTTCTCTCTCACTAGTTGGAACATTCGGCCCTATTTTCCCTTCCTCCTTTTCTCCTTTCATAGATACACAAAAGGCTCTATGCATTATAATGCCTCCCACATTCTATTTTACTTCCTACCGGGGTTGCTGACTTCCGGAGCGATTTCTGGTATTGTTTTTATTATTAGCTTAGTAGCTAGCTCTGTTGTCAAAGCATTTCTGACTGAAATAGTTTGCAATGACTACGTTTATATTAAAGGAGGTGCTAATGAACATTGCTCAGTAGCTCTGTGTTCAGTTTCTTCAAAATGTAAATGGTATCGTGAGCTTCTGTAGTTTCCCGGTCTATGTAGATCTCAGAGAAAAAGGTGGTTGGTGGCAGTACTTCATGACAACTTTACTGTTACCAAACACACAAAAGGTGACTTTGTTGAGGGAAAAATTGGGGGGGGGGGGGGCGACAATACCTAAAAATAAGTGTTGTTCCTACAGTCTTTGCGTGGAACTGGCACATTCAAAAGAGACCTGGTGTTTGGGAAAGAAGACTGAAACCTCCTGCTCCGACTGAGGAGGAGGATGAAGAACAAGGTGCGCTGCCTAGTTAAACCCCCCCCAAAAAAATGCTTTCAGGTCGTTGCTGCAAATAATATTTGCTTCTTAGTCCAGTTAAATAACGAAACATTTAAAACAAATTCACTGCTGTGAATTACAGTACGAATTACAGTAACAAGAAAACAGACTACGATAACAGCTAGGTCATGTCTAGTGCTACTTGATGCTTGATGCTTAGAGAAGATGGACGATAATAGTAATGAGCCTTTTTTTGGTATTCAAATAGACCAAGTTTATAAGAGTCACAAGCACCAATCCGTCTGAAACAAGTGTTTCTCAAAGAAACCCAGTAATGGACAACTTCATTAAACACTTAATAGAACATATTTTTTTGATCTTACTGTAATTGTTCAACATTATTTTACTTTTTGTGTTATGGACAGAATGTAAGGACAATATATGGTACTTAAACGGTTTTCTTTATGTTCAGACACTGCAATCGATCGACGAGTTCTTCTTGTTTATGAGTCATCTGTCGCTGGGTCTGAAAGCAGAAGGATTTGGCCAATCGGTTCAGCATCCACCAATGGACAGTGAGCCGGATCATCATCCCTTGGGCCAACTTCCTCTTACTGTCTGATTGGATCAGCACGGATATATGGATCCCCAAGGAAACCATCAAAGTCCACCTGCCACCTGAGTTCAAGGACTATCCAGACACCCAGGTAGTGATCAACTGCACTGAACTCTGCAGCCAGACACCTTCTTCACTACTACTGCAGAGTGAGGTGTTTTCTTCCTACAAGTCACACTGTACCTTTTAAGGGCATGTTGGGAATGTCACCACATGGAGCTGTCACTTTTGTGTCACGGTTGTATGCTGGATCTGTATCTGGATCTGTGAGTGACAAGGAGATCTTCAAGCAGTGTGGAATTATTTCCCTACTCACCCCTGACATGGCCAAATAAGGGCTTTTGTCGTAGATGACATTGTTCCCGTGCAAGGTCTACCGGCCAACCTTTCTGTCAAGACGCACACAGATACCAGGGAATGAGATAAGGGAGACACAATCCATTGCCAGGCTGAGAGTGCATGTTAAAAGAAGATCCGCAGAGTAAAGGAGAACAAGCTGTTTGACACAGTCATCCCCCTGAACATCTCACGCAGTATCAACCAATTACTTCCAGTGACCTGCCTGTTGGTCAACTGTCAAAACGGACCTTTGGTCAAAGCATGGGCCAAGCCAGTGTAAATGTACAGCAAAATAATAATTAGTTTATCTATGACATGTATCAATCATTTGTGTTGTAGTGAATATCAGTTTATGTGGAGCTTGTATTGGCTTTAATTAAGCATTGGGGCGGCAGGTAGCCTAGTGGTTAGAGCGTTGGACTTATAACCGAAAGTTTGCAAGATCGATCCCCCGAGATGACAAGGTAAAAATCTGTCGTTCTGCCCCTGAACAAGGCAGTTAACCCACTGTTCCCCAGGATGCCGTCATTGTACATAAGAATTTGTTCTTAACTGACTTGCCTAGTTAAATAAAAAAAATGAGTTTAGGGGGAATGAAATCAAGTAAAACACAGAATAGCCAGAATACAATGTTAGAGATTTTTATTTATTTATTTCACCTTTATTTAACCAGATAGGCTAGTTGAGAACAATTTGTCATTTACAACTGTGACCTGGCCAAGATAAAGCAAAGCAGTTCGACACATACAACACAGAGTTACACATGGAGTAAAATAAACGTACAGTCAATAACACAGTAGGAAAAAAAGTCTATATACATTGTGTGCAAATGAGGTGAGATAAGGAAGGTAAGGCAATAAGGTAAGGCAATAGGCCATGGTGGCGAAGTAATTACAATATAGCAATTAAACACTGGAATGGTAGATGTGCAGAAGATGAATGTGCAAGTAGAGATACTGGGCTTCGGCTGCTTTCCAATCTTTGGGAATCTCAGACGATACAAAAGAGAGGTTAAACAGGCCAGTAATGGGGTTGCAACAAATTCAGCAGATAATTTTAGAAAGAGAGGGTCCAGATTGTCTAGCCCGGCTGATTTGTAGGGGTCCAGATTTTGCAGCTCTTTTAGAACATCAGCTCTCTGGATTTGGGTGAAGGAGAAATGGGGGAAGTTTGTGCGAGTTGTTGTGGGGGGTGCAGTGCTGTTGACCGGGGTAGGGGTAGCCAGGTGGAAAGCATGGCCAGCCGTAGAAAAATGCTTATTGAAATTCTCAATTATAGTGGATTCTTCGGTGGTGACGGTGTTTCCTAGCCTCAGTGCAGGGGGCAGCTGGGAGGAGGTGCTCTTATTCTCCATGGACTTTACAGTGTCCCAGAACTGTTTTGAGTTTGTGCTACAGGATGCAAATTTCTATTTGAAAAAGCTAGCCTTAGCTTTCCTAACTGTCTGTGTGTATTAGTTCCTAACTTCCCTGAAAAGTTGCATATCACGGGGGCTATTCGATGCTAATGCAGAACGCCACAGGATGTTTTTGTGCTGGTCAAGGGCAGTCAGGTCTGGAGTGAACCAAGGGCTATATCTGTTCCTGGTTCTAAATTTTTTGAACGGGGCATGCTTATTTAAGATGGTGATTAAGGCACTTTTAAAGAATAACCAGGCATCCTCTACTGAAGGGATGAGGTCAATATCCTTCCAGGATACCCGGGCCAGGTCGATTAGAAAGGCCTGCTCGCTGAAGTGTTTTAGGGAGCCTTTGACAGTGATGAGTGGAGGTCATTTGACCGTAGACCCATTACGGATGCAGGCAATGAGGCAGTGATCACTGAGATCTTGGTTGAAAACCTCTCTCTCTCTTGGTTGAAAACAGCAGAGGTGTATTTGGAGGGCAAGTTGGTTAGGATGTTTACAGCTTTAGGGTTGTACCTGGTAGGTTCATTGATAATTTGTGAGAGATTGAGGGCATCAAGCTTAGATTGTAGGATGGCCAGGGTGTTACGTATTGTCCCAGTTTAGGTCACCTAGCAGCACGAGTTCTGAAGATAGATGGGGGGCAATCAGTTCACATATGGTGTCCAGAGCACAACTGGGGGCAGAGGGTGGTCTATAGCAAGTGGCAACGGTGAGAGACTTGTTTCTGGAAAGGTGGATTTTTGAAAGTAGAAGCTTTAATTGTTTGGTTACAGACCTGGATAGTAAGGCAGAACTCTGCAGGCTATCTCTGCAGTGGATTGCAACACCGCCCCCTTTGGCAGTTCTATCTTGTCGGAAAATGTTATAGTTAGGGATAGAAATGTCAGTTTTTGGTGGTCTTCCTAAGCCAGGATTCAGACACGGCTAGGACATCCGTGTTGGCAGAGTGTGCTAAAGCAGTGAATAAAACAAACTTAGGGAGGAGGCTTCTAATGTTAACATGCATAAAACCAAGGCTTTTGCGGTTACAGAAGTCAACAAATGAGAGCAGCTGGGGGATAGGAGTGGAGCTAGGCACTGCAGGGCCTGGATTCACCTCTACATCACCAGAGGAACAGAGGAGGAGTTGGATAAGGGTACGGCTAAAGGCTATAAGAACTGGTCGTCTAGTATGTCTGGAACAGAGAGTAAAAGGAGCAGGTTTCTGGGCACGATAGCATAGATTCAAGGCATAATGTACAGACAAAGGTATGGTAGGATGTGGATACAGTGGAGGTAAACCTAGGCATTGAGTCATGACGAGAGCGATAATGTCTTTAGAAACATAATTTAAACCAGGGTGCCTCCTCGTGCGTTTACGTCGGTAGATCAGTCGTGATGGATTAGCAGGGTTCCGTGAGGTGAAGGGGACCAGTCCAATTAGCAAAAATAGGTATAGTCGCCCAAAGAAATTGTTCGATGGACCTATTCAGCTAACAGCCGATATGCTCTAGACAGCTAGCAGGCCCCGGCTAGCAAATGGGCATTCAGGGGACGTCGCGACGGAGGGGCCAGCTGAATAACCCCCTCGGGCAGATTACGTCGACAGTCCAGTCATGACGAACCGGCGGGGCTCCGCACCGGCAGTAAAATGGGTCCAAGCCAATTGGCAAAATAGGTATTGAAGCCTAGGAGTGGCTGATGGAACTCTTCAGCTAGCCGGGAGTTGGGCCTAGCGGGGGCTAGCTCCAGGCTAATTGGTGCTTGCTTCGGGGCAGAGGCGTTAGCCAGGAGTAGATACTCGGATTGCAGCTAGCTAGCTGCGATGTTCCAGGTGAAAAGGTTCAGAGCTTGCGGTGGGAGTCCGGGGATATGGAGAGAAAATAGGTCCAGTATGCTTTGGTTTGAATCGCGTTGTGCAAACTGGTGAGAGTTTTCCGAGCTAAAGGTAAGTTGATGACCGCTAGCAGTGGTTAGCTGACTACTAGCTAGTAGCTAGTCAGCTGGCTAGCCTCTGTTGGGGGATTCCAGATCAGAAGTAAAGAAAAATACTTTAGAAAAAATCAGATCCACACCACATTGGGTGAGGCGGGTTGCAGGAGAGTATTTTGAAGTTGTGGTTTAGAAAAATATAATAAAGGTAAACGAAGAAAAAATATATAAAATATATATACATGGGACACGACAAAGACAAAGACGTTTGACTGCTACACCATCTTGGATTCACAAAGATGTGTAATTGATTAACTGAACTGTTGAACATTTTCTGAAATATATATATATATATTTTAAACAAATCTATTCTACTTTAGTTTTCTTCACAAGAACATCAATACTTATTTTTCATGATAGCACTAAACTTGGCACCCATGCAGGGGATCCATTCAGGTGCGATAGACACTTCTGCAAGTAGTGGTCAACCTTCTCTCTTATAGTTTTTGAAACCTGTAGATCTTTATAATATCCTTTCAACTAGGATGTCCTCCTGTGCACAGATGACAAAGTCACACCAGCTACAACCTGTGAGAAGGATTTGACCTTTCACCTGCCAGTAGTAAGCATGAGATCTCTTCAACTTCAGCTTTCCATTCTGTATCTTCAGGTAACGGCAGTCAACATAACTTGGTACATTTGGCCACTTGACCTCTAAGAGTCCAAAGTGTGGTCTCACACTGGGATCAAATATGATGCCATCTGGAGAGGATCCTAACCACGGAGCATCTGGGTGCACTACGAAGCCACACGGAAAGAAGTTAACATTCTTCAGTGTGCAGTACTCCTGTACAGCCACTGGCTCCATGGCTAGCCCCCTCTTCATCGCCATGGTCTGCATACCAGATCCCTTGAACATCCGCTCAGCTAGACGGTCAGCTGAGGTCTCTCCCTGGACATGGCAAACCTCTCGGAAACGAGAGGATGTTATTCTCATTTTCCTGAGCTGATGCCATTCCGGGCTGCTGCTCTGCTCCCTTGTAGCAACCTCGACTTTGTGTGACATCTCGTAGGTTGTCTCTAATGCCTTGAGGTGGAACTGCTCCTGATGGCTAAGGACGTAAGCACACTGGGAAGCCTGAAGCCTGTAGCCATCTAATGGAGGTATTGGTGGAGAAGGGGCATCGGCAATCTTCACAATTTCACGGGTCTTTGGCTGTGGAAGCTGATAGGACAGAACACTGCCAGCTTGCGCTGGCCCAAAGGCGGACTCAACCAGGGGCACGTCAGCTGACATTTCCATTGTTGTCGCAAGAGGGGCAGGAAGTGGATAAAAGTTGGCATACGTTTCTGAGACGGGGAGAAGGTCCATGTCAGGCATGTATCCATTGAATGCTTTGTAGAGAAAACTTCTGCAAAACATTTTAAAACCTTAACGTCAGGTTGGAGAGATTACTATGACAAACACTCATGCAACTTTTCCAGAAACAGCACACGCCCGAAAGTTCAAATAAAATGCATTAAAATATACAGATTTATAGATTCTTATATATTTCCCCTTGGTCTTTGTCACAAACATTTGTTGTTACATCGTAAAGGCGCCACTGTATAGGCTTATCATCTGGATACAAAAAATCACAATATATATATATTTTTAAATGTTTCCATTCTAGGAACCTCCAACTTACCCTACTCCATCAGCACCCGAGTTAGTAGGTTTATGGAACTCTATCCCATCAACCGGACCTGGCGTCACACCCTAATTAACCAGGATTTACTGTTACATAGGCTGAACACTTTTCAGGTGCATTTTTTAATGGATATTGATAGACTCACAAGGGTTCTTGGCTTGTGCCAATGTTGTGCCAATGCTGTTCTGTGTCTGTGCAGCTGTGAACTGGTGGTGCGGCAGGAATGTTTTAGTTGAGAGTACCAGTGCGCTGTCTGGTAACGAAGGGCCACCAGATGATTGCACAGAGCACTTCCTGCATCACAGGAAGCAGTGGCTTTGGACCACGATCACTGGTACAGAGTGCTTTAACACCATCTGTGACGTGAAGATAAGTGTGATGAAAGACTGAAGTGAGAAACAAGAATAATGCGGCCCATAAATAACAACAAACATAGTAGTGTCTAGTCTTCTTAACTAGGGGCTCATTTAACTATACAGGAATACATTGTGTCTCAGTAACACAATTACCAAACACATCAACAGATCTTAACCAAATAACTTGTTAAGTGGGTAACCCATCATTAATATCTATCTATTGATAAGATTAAACGTTGACACTGTCTCCAACACATTTTGACCATGATGACAGTGTCTCACAGAAGATGTTTAACAAGGTCCCTAGTAGCTATCTATAACCTTTCACCTACTCTCATGCTGTGCAGCTTTTTACTCTTCCTCATGGACCTGTGACAGCCAGCCCTCACGGTGATCTCCCCTGTCAATGTGTCTTTGTTAGATGACATGAATAACAAGTATTTTTAGCGAGCAAATATAGCTAGCAAGCTTAATTTTTAAGCAAGCTAACGAAAATACACTCTCAGGTAGATTCTGTCAACGTTACATCATTTTACAAAGTAACTAGCTAGCTACAGTTACTAGTTAAATTAGCTAACTAATGAATGTAGCTAGCTAACGTTATATCTGTCACTGACTTGGTAACGTTACTCACCTTCATAGTTGTCTATGTAGCTTCCTATATATACATCTTGAACTCCTTTTCGTTCTTCCTAGCTGGAGTCTCCGATGCTGATTTAGCAATTCAATGTACATCATTAATATTAATTTGAGGCAAGTCCTGAAGACACCTAGTAAAAAACTGCGACATGTTGTTAGTAATGTTACATCGTCGATAACAACAGGACTGACTTCCCTTCTATAGTACGCGTCACCGGAAATTGCCACACCAGTAGGAAGTGTGCTTAGAACGTTCGGTCATGGAATGTGCATAAGGGCTATAGACCCTTACACAAAGTAGTTAGATCTATCAACACAGCACAAAACCTTGAAAACTAAACTAAAACTCTCTTTTTAATACATAAATCCTGAACTATTGTGTGAAGGAACACAGAATAGGTGGATAGATAGGTGTTATCAGTGTGGACAACTTGGTGGATAGCTACTGTACATGGATAGCTAGGTGGATAGCCAAATGGATAGCTAGGTGGATAAATATTGTAGGTGGATAGCTATGTTGATATCAAGGTGGATAGCTATGTTGATATCGAGGTGGATAGCTACAGTAGGTGGATAGCTGTGTTGATATCAAGGTGGATAACTATGTTGATATCAAGGTGGATAGCTACATTAGGTGGATAGCTATGTTGATATCAAGGTGGATAGCTACAGTAGGTGGATAGCTATGTTGATATCAAGGTGGATAGCTACAGTAGGTGGATAGCTACAGTAGGTAGATGGCTATGTTGATATCAAGGTGGATAGCTATGTTGATATCAAGGTGGATAGCTAGGTGGATAGCTACAGTAGGTAGATGGCTATGTTGATATCAAGGTGGATAGCTATGTTGATATCAAGGTGGATAGCTAGGTGGATAGCTACAGTAGGTAGATGGCTATGTTGATATCAAGGTGGATAGCTACAGTAGGTGGATAGCTATGTTGATATCAAGGTGGATAGCTAGGTGGATAGCTACATTAGGTGGATAGCTATGTTGATATCAAGGTGGATAGCTAGGTGGATAGCTACAGTAGGTAGATGGCTATGTTGATATCAAGGTGGATAGCTACAGTAGATGGATAGCTAGGTGGATAGCTACCGTAGGTGGACAACTAGATGGATAGCTAGGTGGATAAATATTGTAGGTGGATAGCTATGTTGATATCAAGGTGGATAGCTACAGTAGGTGGATAGCTACAGTAGGTGGATAGCTGTGTTGATATCAAGGTCGATAG
>NW_021822725.1:0-17500 GCF_901001165.1 Salmo trutta
ACGCAGTGCCCTGTTTAGGTGTAGGGCCTGATCAGAGCCTGAAGGTATGGAGGTGCCGTTCCCCCTCACAGCTCCGTAGGCAAGCAGCATGGACTTGTAGCGGATGCGAGCTTCAACTGGAAGCCAGTGGAGAGAGCGGAGGAGCGGGGTGACGTGAGAGAACTTGGGAAGGTTGAACACCCAGACGGGCTGCGGCGTTCTGGATGAGTTGTAGGGGTTTAATGGCACAGGCAGGGAGCCCAGCCAACAGCGAGTTGCAGTAATCCAGACGGGAGATGACAAGTGCCTGGACTAGGACCTGCGCCGCTTCCTGTGTGAGGCAGGGTCGTACTCTGCGAATGTTGTAGAGCATGAACCTACAGGATCGGGTCACCGCCTTGATGTTAGTGGAGAACGACAGGGTGTTGTCCAGGGTCACGCCCAAGGTTCTAGCACTCTGGAGGAGGACACAAGGGAGTTGTCAACCGTGATGGTGAGATCATGGAACGGGCAGTCCTTCCCCGGGAGGAAGAGCAGCTCCGTCTTGCCGAGGTTCAGCTTGAGGTGGTGATCCGTCATCCACACTGATATGTCTGCCAGACATGCAGAGATGCGATTCGCCACCTGGTTATCAGAAGGGGGAAAGGAGAAGATTAATTGTGTGTCGTCTGCGTAGCAATGATAGGAGAGACCATGTGAGGATATGACAGAGCCAAGTGACTTGGTGTATAGTGAGAATAGGAGAGGGCCTAGAACAGAGCCCTGGGGGACACCAGTGGTGAGAGCACGTGGTGCGGAGACAGATTCTCGCCACGCCACCTGGTAGGAGCGACCTGTCAGGTAGGACGCAATCCAAGCGTGGGCCGCGCCGGAGATGCCCAGCTCGGAGAGGGTGGAGAGGAGGATCTGATGGTTCACAGTATCAAAGGCAGCAGATAGGTCTAGAAGGATGAGAGCAGAGGAGAGAGAGTTAGGTTTAGCAGTGCGGAGAGCCTCCGTGACACAGAGAAGAGCAGTCTCAGTTGAATGCCCAGTCTTGAAACCTGACTGATTAGGATCAAGAAGGTCATTCTGAGAGAGATAGCAGGAGAGCTGGCCAAGGACGGCACGTTCAAGAGTTTTGGAGAGAATAGAAAGAAGGGATACTGGTCTGTAGTTATTGACATCGGAGGGATCGAGTGTAGGTTTTTTCAGAAGGGGTGCAACTCTCGCTCTCTTGAAGACGGAAGGGACGTAGCCAGCGGTCAAGGATGAGTTGGTGAGCGAGGTGAGGTAGGGGAGAAGGTCACCGGAAATGGTCTGGAGAAGAGAGGAGGGGATAGGGTCAAGTGGGCAGGTTGTTGGCCGGCCGGCCGTCACAAGACGCGAGATTTCATCTGGAGAGAGAGGGGAGAAAGAGGTCAAAGCACAGGGTAGGGCAGTGTGAGCAGGACCAGCGGTGTCGTTTGACTTAGCAAACGAGGATCGGATGTCATCAACCTTCTTTTCAAAATGGTTGACGAAGTCATCCGCAGAGAGGGAGGAGGGGGGGGGGGGGGGAGGTATCAAAGAGCTTCCTAGGGTTAGAGGCAGATGCTTGGAATTTAGAGTGGTTGAAAGTGGCTTTAGCAGCAGAGACAGAAGAGGAAAATGTAGAGAGGAGGGAGTGAAAGGATGCCAGGTCCGCAGGGAGGCGAGTTTTCCTCCATTTCCGCTCGGCTGCCCGGAGCCCCTGTTCTGTGAGCTCGCAGTGAGTCGTCGAGCCACGGAGCAGGAGGGGAGGACCGAGCCGGCCTGGAGGATAGGGGACAGAGAAAATCAAAGGATGCAGAAAGGGAGGAGAGGAGGGTTGAGGAGGCAGAATCAGGAGATAGGTTGGAGAAGGTTTGAGCAGAGGGAAGAGATGATAGGATGGAAGAGGAGAGAGTAGCGGGAGAGAGAGAGCGAAGTTTGGGACGGCGCAATACCATCCGAGTAGGGGCAGAGTGAGAAGTGTTGGATGAGAGCGAGAGGGAAAAGGATACAAGGTAGTGGTCGGAGACTTGGAGGGGAGTTGCAATGAGATTAGTGGAAGAACAGCATCTAGTAAAGATGAGGTCAAGCGTATTGCCTGCCTTGTGAGTAGGGGGGGAAGGTGAGAGGGTGAGGTCAAAAGAGGAGAGGAGTGGAAAGAAGGAGGCAGAGAGGAATGAGTCAAAGGTAGACGTGGGGAGGTTAAAGTCACCCATAACTGTGAGAGGTGAGCCATCCTCAGGAAAGGAACTTATCAAGGCGTCAAGCTCATTGATGAACTCTCCAAGGGAACCTGGAGGGCGATAAATGATAAGGATGTTAAGCTTGAAAGGGCTGGTAACTGTGACAGCATGGAATTCAAATGAGGAGATAGACAGATGGGTCAGGGGAGAAAGAGAGAATGTCCACTTGGGAGAGATGAGGATTCCAGTGCCACCACCCCGCTGGCTCGATGCTCTAGGGGTATGCGAGAACACGTGGGCAGACGAGGAGAGAGCAGTAGGAGTAGCAGTGTTATCTGTGGTAATCCATGTTTCCGTCAGCGCCAGGAAGTCTAGGGACTGGAGGGTAGCATAGGCTGAGATGAACTCAGCCTTGTTGGCCGCAGACCGGCAGTTCCAGAGGCTGCCGGAGACCTGGAACTCCACGTGGGTCGTGAGCGCTGGGACCACCAGGTTAGAGTGGCAGCGGCCACGCGGTGTGAAGCGTTTGTATGGCCTGTGCAGAGGGGAGAGAACAGAGATAGACAGACACGTAGTTGACAAGCTACAGAAGAAGCTACGCTAATGCAAAGGAGATTGGAATGACAAGTGGACTACACGTCTCGAATGTTCAGAAAGTTAAGCTTACGTTGCGAAAATCTTATTGACTAAAATGACGAAAATGCTAGCTAACTAACACTAACACTACACTGATCAAGTCGTTCCGTTGTAATGTGATAGTTTCTACAGTGCTGCTAGTCGGTAGAGGTTGGCTATTATACAAAAGCAACTTTGTGGCTAGCTAACATAACACTAATCAAGACGTTCCTTTGTAATGTATTTAGTTTCTACAATGCTGCTCGTCGGTAATAGTTGGCTAGGTATGGAACAATGGTGTCGCGGGGGACGGAAATAGCTGGCTAGCTAACCTCGATAATTACTAAACTACACAATTATCAAGCTATGACAAAGACAACTATGTAGCTAGCTAGCTAACACTGCACTAGTCAAATCGTTCCGTTGTAATGTATTAGTATCTACAGCGCTGCTAGTCGGTAACGGTTGACTAGCTAGCAAACCCACTAGCTAGCAGTGGGTTTGATGACTAGGTGTGTTGACTAAGTCTGGAGTCAGGACAAGGCGTCGCGTCGCGGCTGGCTAGCTAACCTCGATAATTACTCTAAACTACACAATTATCTTAGATACAAAGACAGCAAAGCCAACTATGTAGCTTGCTGACTAACACTAACTCTACACTAATCAAGTCGTTCCGTTGTAATGTAATAGTTTCTACAGTGCTGCTAGTCGGTAGAGGTTGGCTAGCTAGCAGTGTTAACTACGTTAGGAGGACGAAAAAATAGCTAGCCTCGATAATTACTCTAATTACTCTAAACTACACAATTATCTTTGATAGCTAAGAAAAATTGCTCAGATCAAACAAACCAAACCGTTGTAATGTAAAGAAGTGTAATATTACCTGTGGAGCGAAGAGAAGTGCAACTGCTCGCTCCGGACCGGAAGTGACTGTATGTGCTAAGGGGCCTAACCCGAACCATGAAAAACAACCCAAGACCATTATTCCTCCCCTACTAAATTTTACAGTTGGTGCCATGCATTGGGGCAGGTAGCGTTCTCCTGGCACTCCAGAGAATGTTTCCACTGCTGAGTCCAATGGCAGTGAACTTTACACCACTCCAGCTTGGCATTGCGCATGGTGATCTTAGGCTTGTGTGCAGCTGCTCGGCCATGGAAACCCATATCATGAAGCTCTTGTGCTGACGTTGCTTTCAGAGGCAGTTTAGAACTTGGTAGTGAGTGTTACAACTGAGGACAGATGATTTTTGCTTCAGCACTCAGCAGTCTCGTTCTGTGAGCTTGTGTGGTCTACCACTTCACGGCTGCGCCGTTGTTGCTCCTAAATGTTTCCACTTCACAAAAACAGCACTTACAGTTGACCGGGGCAGCTCTAGCAGGACAGAAATTTTTCAAACTGACTTGTTGGAAAGGTGGCATCCTATGACGGTGCCATGTGTGAAAGTCACTGAGCTCTTCAGTAAGGCCATTCTGCTGCCAATGTTTGTCCATGGAGATTGCATGGTTGTGTGCTGTCAGCAACGGGTGTGGCTGAAATAGCTGAATCCACTAATTTGAAGAGTTTTCCACATACTGCTGTATATAAACCCAGCAAAAAAAGAAATGTCCTCTTACTGTCAACTGCGTTATTTTCAGCAAACTTAACGTGTAAATATTTGTATGAACATAACAAGATTCAACAACTGAGACATAAACTGAAACAAGTTCCACAGACATGTGACTAACGGAAATGGAATAATGTGTCCCTGTACAAAGGGGGAGGGTCAAAATCAAAAGTAACAGTCAGTATCTGGTGTGGCCACCAGCTGCATTAAGTACTGCAGTACATCTCCTCATGAACTGCACCAGATTTGCCCGTTTTTGCTGTGAGATGTTACCCCACTCTTCCACCAAGGCACCTGCAAGTTCCCGGACATTTCTGGGGGGAATGGCCCTAGCCCTCACCCTCCGATCCAACAGGTCCCAGACCTGCTCAATGGGATTGAGATCCGGGCTCTTCGCTGGCCATGGCAGAACACTGACATTCCTGTCTTGCAGGAAATCACGCACAGAACGAGCAGTATGGCTGGTGGCATTTTCATGCTGGACGGTCATGTCAGGATGAGCCTGCAGGAAGGGTACCACATGAGAGAGGAGGATGTCTTCCCTGTAACACACAGCGTTGAGATTGACAGCAATGATAACAAGCTCAGTCCGATGATGCTGTGACACACCGCCCCAGACCAAGACGGACCCTCAACCTCCAATCGATCCCGCTCCAGAGTACAGGCCTCGGTGTAACGCTCATTCCTTCAACGATAAACGCAAATTCGACCATCACCCCTGGTGAGACAAAACCGCGACTCGTCAGTAAAGAGCACTTTTTGCCAGTCCTGTCTGGTCCAGCGATGCTGGGTTTGTGCCCATAGGCGACGTTGTTGCCAGTGATGTCTGGTGAGGACCTGCCTTACAGCAGGCCTACAAGCCCTCAGTCCAGCCTCTCTCAGCCTATTGCGGACAGTCTGAGCACTGATGGAGGGATTGTGCATTCCTGGTGTAACTCGGGCAGTTGTTGCCATCCTGTACCTGTCCCGCAGGTGTGATGTTCGGACCTACCGATCCTGTGCAGGTGTTGTTACACGTGGTCTGCCACTGCGAGGACGATCAGCTGTCCGTCCTGTCTCCCTGTAGCGCTGTCTTAGGCTTCTCACAGTACGGACATTGCAATTTATTGCCCTGGCCACATCTGCAGTCCTCATGCCTCCTTACAGCATGCCTAAGGCACGTTCACGCAGATGAGCGGGGACCCTGGGAATCTTTCTTTTGGTGTTTTTCAGAGTCAGTAGAAAGGCCTCTTTAGTGTTCTAGGTTTTCATAACTGTGACCTTAATTGCCTACCGTCTGTAAGCTGTTAGTGTCTTAACGACTTTTCCACAGGTGCATGGTCATTAATTGTTTATGGTTCATTGAACAAGCATGGGAAACAGTGTTTAAACCCTTTACAATGAAGATCTGTGAAGTTATTTGGATTATCTTTGAAAGACAGGGTCCTGAAAAAGGGACGTTTCTTTTTTTGCTGAGTTTCTATATGTAGTGTACTTCTAACTGACAACCTTCTCCCTGTGTCTTTCTTCTTTATCTCTCCTCCAGGCCAGTGGAGGCAGTATGCAGCTGATGGAGACAGATTTCAGTAAAACCCTGAGAGAGATGGTGGACCTCCATCTGCACCACCAGAAGAGCATACCAGCCTTCCTCTCTGCTGTGACCCTCGACCTCTTCAGCCGACAGACCACCGTCTGACTTGACTCTCGACCTCTTCAGCCGACAGACCACGGTCTGACTTGACCCTCGACCTCTTCAGCCGACAGACCACGGTCTGACTTGACTCTCGACCTCTTCAGCCGACAGACCACGGTCTGACTTGACCCTCGACCTCTTCAGCCGACAGACCACGGTCTGACTTGACTCTCGACCTCTTCAGCCGACAGACCACCGTCTGACTTGACCCTTGACCTCTTCAGCCGACAGACCACGGTCTGACTTGACCCTCGACCTCTTCAGCCGACAGACCACCGTCTGACTTGACCCTTGACCTCTTCAGCCGACAGACCACGGTCTGACTTGACCCTCGACCTCTTCAGCCGACAGACCACGGTCTGACTTGACTCTCGACCTCTTCAGCCGACAGATCACGGTCTGACTTGACTCTCGACCTCTTCAGCCGACAGACCACCGTCTGACTTGACCCTTGACCTCTTTAGCCGACAGACCACGGTCTGACTTGACCCTCGACCTCTTCAGCCGACAGACCACGGTCTGACTTGACCCTTGACCTCTTCAGCCGACAGACCACGGTCTGACTTGACCCTCGACCTCTTCAGCCGACAGACCACCGTCTGACTTGACCCTTGACCTCTTCAGCCGACAAACCACGGTCTGACTTGACTCTCGACCTCTTCAGCCGACAGACCACGGTCTGACTTGACCCTCAACCTCTTCAGCCGACAGATCACGGTATGACTTGACCCCCCCCCCGGGGTTGAGGGTGTCCTGTGATGTTATATGACCTGTGATGTCATTGCCTTGACCTCTTCACATAATGGTTAAGGTTAGGATTGGGGGAGGGGAAGCTGATCCTAGATCTGTCATTGTTGTCTGACCTGTGATGTCGTCATGTGACCCCGAGGTGACCTATGACCTCACTATCTGACCTGTGATGTCATGGTGTCTGACTGACACAGCTGTGCGATCGACTCTGATGATAATAATATAAAGTTAAATAAAAGGAGTCGCTGTCTAGACCTGTGTTGTTTCTCTGCATGAAGTTACACATTTGATCACCTTAGAATAGAATATCATTATTTCTAGATGTTATGGAGGTTTTTAGGATGACGGTGAGAAGAGGAAACAAGGGCCTTTGTTGACATCATACTTCATTACGTTAATTCTCTTAGTCTGTCACAAATGGCACCCTATTCCCTACCTAGTGCACTACAAGAGCCTGAAGGTAGTGCACTAGGTAGGGATTAGGGTGACAGCCTCTTTCTTTATATAGTGTGATCTCTGTAACCTTCAGTCAGATGTTCTGTTATTGTTTCACTACTTCCTGTATTGAGCTCTGTAACCTTCAGTCAGATGTTCTGTTATTGTTTCACTACTTCCTGTGTTGATCTTTGCTCTTCAGTTGTTTTTTGCAGAAGGTTCATATGGCTTCATGTTGGACACACAGCCGTATGTCATTTTAAATAGTGACACACAACGAACATCTTGTTATTTTCTTGTAAATGGAAAGCAGTGAAAAAGGTATAACCTGAATGAGTTGATTTGTCATTAGAACAAACAGCTCTATTACTTCTTACCTCTTAGTTTGTTTTGCTTTCTGAATCCCATTTCTGAGTCAATCTACACTGAACAAAAATAGAAACGCAACATGTAATGTATGTAGCAAACATTTCTCTACCATAAGCCAATGTCGTTTTAGAGAATTTGGCAGTACAACCGGCCTTACAACCACAGACCACATGTAACCACGCCAGCCCAGGACCTCCACATCCGGATTCTTCACCTGCAGGATCGTCTGAGACCAGCCACCCGGACAGCTTATGAAACTGAGGAGTATTTCTGTCTGTAATAAAGCCCTTTTGTGGGGGAAAAACTCGTTCTGATTGGCTGGGCTAGGTCCCCAGGGGGAGGCTGTGCCCATGGCTGTGCCCCTGCCCAGTCATGTGAAATTCATAGATTAGGGCCTAATTAATTTATTTAAATTGACTGATTTCCTTCTATGAACTGTAACTCAGTAAAATTGTTGTGTTGCGTTTATATTTTTGTTCAGTATAATTATGATGTATGTATGTGTGGAATGTTATTTCAGACGTGAATTGAGTGAATAAAGAACTTATCTAACTAGACGTGTTTGTCCGTGTGGTGTGAGGGTGCATTCAAGACAACTGGAAACTCAAAGAAAATTAGGTGAAATCGTGACGTAAAAACTTTGAGGTCAGTGAGGTCAAATGGTGACATCAGTGAGGTCAATTGGTGAGGTCAGTGATCTTTCGGTTGGAAAGTCGGAGCTCTAAGCAGAAACCTGAATTTCCGAGTTTGATGACTTCAAAACGATTTTCCCAGTCAGATCTAGTTTCCCCCCCCCCCCCCCCCCCAGAGTTCCCAGTTGTCTTGAAGGCAGCATGAGCACACGCTTGTCTGTGTGGGTGTGCGCTTGTCCTTGTGTTTTTGTGTGTGCATGCTTGTGAGTGAGTTGTAGTACTGTAGGCTGTAAATCATTAGTCAGCCAGACTAGTTCCCAGGGGAAAGGAGAGATGGAGAATATCATACCCATTCTCTCACCCACACACCACCTGGCTGTGTTCACCCTGTCAGTACCTTCTCTGTTCTAGTGTTGGGGAAAGACGGCTAAATAAGACAGCTGCCCACTGCACTAAGGATAGGAAACACTGTCACCACCGATAAATCTACGATAATCGATCATTTCAATAAGCATTTTTCCACGGCTGGCCATGCTTTCCACCTGGCTTCCACTACCCCGGCCAACACCTCAGTACCCCCTGCAGCAACTTGCCCAAGCCTTCCCCCATTTCTCCTTCACCCAAATCCAGATAGCTGATGTTCTGAAAGAGCTGCAAAATCTGGATCCCTTCAAATCAGCTGGGCTAGACAATCTGGACCCTCTCTTTCTAAAAAGATCTGCTGAAATTGTTGCAACCCCTATTACTAGCCTGTTCAACCTCTCTTTCGTATCGTCTGAGATCCCCCAAGATTGGAAAACTGCTGCAGTCATCCCCCTCTTCAACGGGGGAGACACTCTAGACCCAAACTGCTACAGACCTATTAGTCATTGTCAGCAGAGAACTGGAAGGAAAGGTGGCCAAAGGAGGAATTGGCTTTGGGGGTGACCAGTGAAATATACCTGCTGGAGCGTGTGCTGCAGGTGGGTGCTGCTATTGTGACCAGTGAGCTGAGATAAGGCGGGGCTTTACCTAGCAAAGACTTATAGATGACCTGGAGCCAGTGGGTTTGGCGACGAATATGAAGCGTGGGCCAGCCGACGAGACCATACAGGTCGCAGTGGTGGGTAGTATATGGGGCTTTGGAGACAAAATGAATGGCACTGTGATAGACTGCGTCCAATTTGCTGAGTAGAGTTTTGGAGGCTATTTTGTAAATGACATCGCCGAAATCAAGGATCGGCAGGATAGTCAGTTTTACGAGGGTATGTTTGGCAGCATGAGTGAAGGATGCTTTGTTGTGAAATAGGAAGCCGATTCTAGATTTAATTTTGGATTGGAGATGCTTAATGTGAGTCTGGAAGGAGAGTTTACAGTCTAACCAGACACCTAGGTAATTGTAGTTGTCCACATATACTAAGTCAGAGCCGTCCAGAGTAGTGATGCTGGACGGGTGGGCAGGTGCGGGCAGCAATCGGTTGAAGAGCTTGCATTTAGTTTTACTTGCATTTAAGAGCAGTTGGAGGCCACGGAAGGAGAGTTGTATGGCATTGAAGCTCGTCTGGAGGTTAGTTAACACAGTGTCCAAAGAAGGGCCAGAAGTATACAGAATGGTGTTGTCTGAGTAGAGGTGGATCAGAGAATCACCAGCAGCAAGAACGACATCATTGATGTATACAGAGAAAAGAGTTGGCCCGAGAATTGAACCCTGTGGCACCCCCATAGAGGCCACCAGAGGCCCGGACAACAGGCCCTCCGATTTGATACACTGAACTCTGTCTGAGAAGCAGTTGGTGAACCAGGCGAGGCAGTCATTTGAGAAACCAAGGCTGTTGAGTCTGCCGATAAGAATGTGGTGATTGACAGAGTCAAAAGCCTTGGCCAGGTCGATGAATACAGCTGCACAGTATTGTCTCTTATCGATGGCGGTTATGATGTCGTTTAGGACCTTGAGCGTGGCTGAGGTGCACCCATGACCAGCTCGGAAACCATGTATGCAGAGTCTCAATTTGGTGTTTGTCCCATTTTGTGAATTCTTGGTTGGTGAGCGGACCCCAGACCTCACCACCATAAACGGCAATGGGTTCTATAATTGATCAAAGTATTTTTTGCCAAATCCTAATTGGTATGCCAAATTTTATGTTCCTTTTGATGGCATAGAAGGCGCTTCTTTTCTTTTCTCTCAGATTGTTCACAGCTTTGTGGAAGTTACCTGTGGCGCTGATGTTTAGGCCGAGGTATGTATAGTTTTTTGTGTGCTCTTAGGGAAACGGTGTCTCAATGAAATTTGTATTTGTGGTCTTGGCAACTGGACCTTTTTGGAAAACCATTATTACTGAGATTTACTGTCAGGGGCTGACAGAATCTTTACAGAATATCTAGGTGCTGCTGTAGGTCCTACTTGTTTGGTGACAGAAGCCCCAGATCATCAGCAAACAGTAGACATTTGACTTCAGATTCTTTCTCCACCTCTTTCTCTCTGGCCCCTCAGATGTGTGTTTCTAAGTCTCTCTGCAGCTCCTCTGAATGGCTGCGCTCCTCAGGTACTAAATAATAGAAACACCACTTCTCTAAATGAAGGACCTCATCCATACCTGATGAGCTAGCAAGCTACACTGAGGTTTGGGTTAGCTGGCGAGCTACGCTGAGGTTTGGGTTAGCTGGCGAGCTACGCTGAGGTTTTGGTTAGCTGGCGAGCTACGCTGAGGTTTTGGTTAGCTGGCGAGCTACGCTGAGGTTTGGGTTAGCTGGCGAGCTACTCTGAGGTTTGGGTTAGCTGGCTAATTGTATTGGCTGAGCTACAGTGAGGTTTGGGTTAGCTAGAGAGCTACACTGAGGTTTGGGTCAGCTAGCGAGCTACGCTGAGGTTTGGATAAGCTAGCGAGCTACACTGAGGTTTGGGTTAGCTGGCTAATTGTATTGGCTGAGCTACGGTGAGGTTTGGGTTAGCTAGCGAGCTACACTGAGGTTTGGGTTAGCTGGCGAGCTACGCTGAGGTTTGGGTTAGCTGTCTAATTGTATTGGCTGAGCTACTGTGAGGTTTGGGTTAGCTAGCAAGCTACACTGAGGTTTGGGTTAGCTGGCGAGCTACGCTGAGGTTTGGGTTAGCTGGCTAATTGTATTGGCTGAGCTACGGTGAGGTTAGGATTAGCTGGCTAATTGTATTGGCTGAGCTATGGTGAGGTTAGGATTAGCTGGCTAATTGTATTGGCTAAGCAATGGTGAAGTTTGGGTTAGCGAGCAAATTGTATTGGCTGAGCTACTCGTTTCTGATTGGCTAGAAGGATGTTGTAGAATGGGCATTAAAACCAGATATAGGGGACAGGTGGGTGTCTCTGGGACAGGTCTTTGGGACATATATATATGGGACACCTAAGCATAACGTAATACAAAGCACTGCACATTGAGATCTTACTTGCCACAAAGTTACAGAATGCAAAACCAACAACCACACAAAACGATATTGGATACATTTTAAATGCAGGTCCAACGTGGAAAAACGTAGCTAGCTAGGATTCATTCGTTTTTTTTGCAGAGACATGATGACCTAACATGCTGAGTGATGGGATGAACATTCATTTCTCTGGTCATTCGAGGTTGCAGTCACGGCGCAGGTGACCCTATGCTGTCAAATCCTCCTACATGTTTCTAGTTTGACTGATATTGCCTTTTTAGTTTTCAGCAACGGACATTATCATTTTGACATCAAACTATTTAGCTAGCTTATTGACTAGGGTTTGATATACAACCTCATAGATAGGAGAGGAGGAAGAGGACAGGAGATATGAAGAGGAAGGAGAGGAGGATGATACAGTAGGAGAGGGTGAACAACAGAACAAACGAGCTGAGATATGAAAGAGGATGCAAAGAGAGGAAACGAGTGGAGAGATAGAGGAAAGGAAACGAGTGGAGAGATGGAGGAGAGGAAACCTGACAGACAAACACATAGCAGACAGACAGACACATAGCAGACAGACAGGCAGACAGACCTGACAGGCAGACACATAGCAGACAGCCAGACCTGACAGAAAGACACGTAGCAGACAGGCGGACCTGACAGGCAGACAGACACATAGCAGACAGACAGTCAAACCTGACAGACAGACACATAGCAGTCAGACAGACACACAGCAGACACATAGCAGACAAACAGACAGACACATAACAGGCAGACACCTGACAGACAGACAAATAGCAGACAGACCTGACAGACAGACACAAAGCAGACAGACAGACAAACAGACACGTAACAGGCAAACACCTGACAGACAGACACATAGCAGACAGACCGACCTGACAGGCAGACACATAGCAGACATGGCAGACAGACACATAACAAGCAGACAGACACATAGCAGACAGACATATAGCAGACAGACACATAGCAGACAGACAGTTAGAGAGGTGTATAAAGAGATTCCAGGTCTCTGAGAATCATTCTGGAAGATGAACACAGTTTAATCATAATTTTATTTTTCTCTCTTTTCGTCAGTTTTCCTCCTCTCCTGCTGTGGTGGGATTACCTCGCTGTGTGATGTCATTTTAGATTTAAAACTTATGTAATACTTCTTCTTGGAAAATACCGTTTTCAGTTAACCGTCTAGGAGGGCCATATTGAACATATATATTGAGGTTTAAATTTTAGTGGATTGTGTGTGTGTGTGTGTGTCTGAAGGTTGTGTAAATACTATTATCAGAAGTAGGTTGGGGCATTCTGGATGTCTGTGTCCCAAATTGCCCTCTATTCCCTATATAGTGCATTACCTATAAGGGACAGGAAGCCATATGGAATATACTCAATGTGTACTTCTCAATGGTTACGGAACGCTGGCAGTTGTAATTGGTTACGGAACTCTGGTGGGGCTTGTCGTCATTGGATACGAAGCT
Source organism: Salmo trutta (assembly GCF_901001165.1). Lineage (NCBI taxonomy): Eukaryota > Metazoa > Chordata > Actinopteri > Salmoniformes > Salmonidae > Salmo > Salmo trutta. The sequence continues at coordinate 13,094 of NW_021822725.1, forward strand.
GTGTCTGGGTGTGAGTGTCGTGCCTGGACCGTTAATTGATGAATTAGAATCATTGATTGGCTAGAGAGAGACAATCACCTGGTGTCACACCTCGATCTATACTGATTTGTGTGTGTGTGTGTGTGTGTGTGTGTGTGTGTGTGTGTGTGTGTGTCATTGATTGGCTAGAGAGAGAGAGAGAGAGACGCTCAACTGGGGCCCAATTCAGACTTAGGAAATCTATTCCTTTTTTACACATTTTGATTCAAGCACTTCTCAGTAGTTGGTATTCACACTTACCGTATGCAAGTGCCTAACGGGATTCAGACTTACCGTATGCAGGTGCGTAACGGGCTTTGCAGGTGTGGCTCATTGCATGCACTGAATACATTTTATTTAACCTGCTGAAATCCCTCCGACTTGCTGGTCAACCGATTTTTTCTTGTGGAGTTTTCATTCAATTCAGTGCATTTATCTAAAGCCATTCCTTTAAATACAGTGAACCTTTGATTAGAAATTTCTCGACAGACTCACTAGAATATGTATGGAGAGAACAGGTTCAGAATAGGGCTTAATGATCCATCTAAACATATAAACATCTAAATATATAAACATCTAAATATATAAACATATACACATCTAAATATAGAAATATATAAACATCTAAATATAGAAGCATCTAAACATATAAATATATAAACATACAAACATAGAAATATATAAACATCTAAATATCTAAACATCTAAATATATAAATATATAAACTTCTAAACATCTAAATATATAAACATATAAACATCTAAATATATAAACATATAAATATATAAATATATAAACATATACAGTGGGGGAAAAAAGTATTTGATCCTCTGCTGATTTTGTACATTTGCCCACTGACAAAGAAATGATCAGTCTATAATTTTAATCGTAGGTTTATTTGAACAGTGAGAGACAGAATAACAACAAAAATATCCAGAAAAACGCATGTCAAAAATGTTATAAAATAATTTGCATTTTAATGAGGGAAATAAGTATTTGACCCCTTTGCAAAACATTACTTAGTACATGGTGGCAAAACCCTTGTTGGCAATCACAGAGGTCAGACGTTTCTTGTAGTTGGCCACCAGGTTTGCACACAACTCAGGAGGGATTTTGTCCCACTCCTCTTTGCAGATCTTCTCCAAGTCATTATGGTTTCGAGGCTGATGTTTGGCAACAGATTTTCTATGGGATTAAGGTCTGGAGACTGGCTAGGCCACTCCAGGACCTTAATGTGCTTCTTCTTGAGCCACTCCTTTGTTGCCTTGGCCGTGTGTTTTGGGTCATTGTCTTGCTGGAATACCCATCCACGACCGATTTTCAATGCCCTGGCTGAGGGAAGGAGGTTCTCACCCAAGATTTGACGGTACATGGCCCCGTCCATCGTCCCTTTGATGCGGTGAAGTTGTCCTGTCTCCTTAGCAGAAAAACACCCCCAAAGCATAATGTTTCCACCTACATGTTTGACGGTGGAGATGGTGTTCTTGGGGTCATAGGCAGCATTCCTCCTCCTCCAAACACGGCGAGTTGAGTTGATGCCAAAGAGCTCCATTTTGGTCTCATCTGACCACAACACTTTCACCAGTTGTCCTCTGAGTCATTCAGATGTTCATTGGCAAACTTCAGACGGGCATGTATATGTATTCTTGAGCAGGGGGACCTTGCGGGCGCTGCAGGATTTCAGTCCTTCACGGCGTAGTGTGTTACCAATTGCTTTCTTGGTGACTATGGTCCCTGCTCATTGACAAGATCCTCCCGTGTAGTTCTGGGCTGATTCCTCACCGTTCTCATGATCATTGCAACTCCACGAGGTGAGATCTTGCATGGAGCCCCAGGCCGAGGGATATTGACAGTTCTTTTGTGTTTCTTCCATCTGCGAATAATCGCACCAAATGTTGTCACCTCACCAAGCTGCTTGGCGATGGTCTTGTAGCCTATTCCAGCCTTGTGTAGGTCTACAATCTTGTCCCTGACATCCTTGGAGAGCTCTTTGGTCTTGGCCATGGTGGAGAGTTTGGAATCTTGATTGCTTGCTTGATTGCTTCTGTGGACAGGTGTCTTTTTTCCAGGTAACAAGCTGTGGTTAGGAGCACTTAAGAGTGTGCTCCTAATCTCAGCTCGTTACCTGTATAAAAGACACCTGGGAGGCAGAAATCTTTCTGATTGAGAGGGGGTCAAATACTTATTTCCCTCATTAAAATGCAAATCAATTTATAACATTTTTGACGTGCGTTTTTCTGATTTTTGTTGTTGTTATTCTGTCTCTCACTGTTCAAATAACCCTACAATTAAAATTATAGACTGATCATTTCTTTGTCAGTGGGCAAACGTACAAAATCAGCAGGGGATCAAATACTTTTTTCCCCCACTGTATATATATAAATATATAAACATATAAACATATAAATATATACACATATAAACATCTAAATATATAAACATATAAATATATAAACATATAAATATATGAACATCTAAATATATAAATATATACACATCTAAATATATAAATAAATATATAAACATCTAAATATATAAATATATATACATCTAAACATATAAATATATACACATCTAAATATATAAACATATAAATATATAAACATATAAACTTCTAAACATCTAAATCAAACAATATAAACATCTAAATATATTAACATATAAACATCTAAATATTTAAACATCTAAATATATAAACATTTAAACATCTAAATATATAAACATCTAAACATCTAAATATATAAATATATAAACTTCTAAATATATAAACATCTAAATATCTAAACATATAAATATATAAACATCTAAATATATAAACATCTAAATATATAAATATATAAACATCTAAATATATAAACATCTAAAGATATAAACATATAAATACATAACTGTATAAACATATAAATATATAAACATCTAAATATATAAATGTATAAACATATAAATATATAAACATATAAATATATAAACATATACAAATATAAATATATAGACATATAAATATAGAAACATCAAAATATATAAATAGATAAACATCTAAACATATAAATATATTAACATCTAAATATATATACATATAAATATATAAACATCTAAATATATAAACATCTAAATATATAGACATCTAAATATATAAACATATAAATATCTAAATATATAAACATATAAACATATAAATATATAAATATATATACATCTAAATATATGAACATCGAAATATATAAATACATTAATATTTGTCTCATTTTCAGCACCAATTGGGAGATTAAAAAGCACTGTGATCTTTTGATTATTTAGGGTTAGGAAAGTATTTATGAATCACACGTAAACAGTGTTGGAGAGCTTTTACACACTAAATATACATGTACATGACAAAAAACTACAGTGGTGTCACTGTTATTGAGGATTGTAGGGTAGATTTTAAGGGCTATTGTTCAACCCCTACTGTACACTTCTCTCACCTTCCATTACTTCATGAATTGAACAAATTAATATGGAAACTGTGATGACAACGGTCCAGTTGTCATCAACCAGGGAGCCTAGTGGTTAGAGCGTTGGACTAGTTAACCGAAAGGTTGCAAGATCGAATCCCCAAGCTGACAAGGTATAAATCTGTCGTTCTGCCCCTGAACAAGGCACTGTTCCTAGGCCATCATTGAAAATAAGAATTTGTTCTTAACTGACTTGCCTAGTTAAATAAATAAAGGTAAAAAACAAAAAAAACCTGCTTCCAGATTTAAACTGCTAAATATGGTCTGAGTTCCATGATGATTAAAAAAGGCTACATCTCGAATTATTGTACAAGTAATATTATCCACTATTGCTAGGGAACCTAACAATGGAACCTCAGGAACAACCACACGGACCTGACAGAGGAAAGAAACGGAAACTAACAATGGAACCTCAGGAACAACCACACGGACCTGACAGAGGAAAGAAACGGAACCTAACAATGGAACCTCAGGAACAACCACACGGACCTGACAGAGGAAAGAAACGGAAACTAACAAAGGAATGGAAAGATCCAACATGTTGGCTACAAATTGAAGGGAACTAGCAGTCACTGCACTACAGTGACAGTTTTATGTATGTGGGTATTACTGACGGTGCCTACCGATAGTGGCTAATATTTAATATGATAGAAATGGTTCATGTCTGGGCAAATAATTAAAACATTCTAGAGAGCAATAAATCAACTCTGGAGGTTCGGTACCACTGTCTGTGTGCAGGAGTTTCTGTAGGCTACAGCCTCAGCTTGGGTCAATCGATGTCTGAATTGCAGTGTGGGAGAATGGTGTTATTTCTTTAGAAAGTAGATGCTATGTGTCACCTGGGGACTTTCAGTCTGCTGTTCACTGACTGGGTCAAGGCCATCACAGACAATCAGGT
>NW_021822725.1:20000-42500 GCF_901001165.1 Salmo trutta
GATTAAGCCACCTGGTGTCCCAGGTCTAAATCAGTCCCTGATCATTAATATCACCTACCTGGCGTCTCAGGTCTAAATCAGTCCCTGAATAGAAGGGAACAATGATCGAGTTTGAGGGCCATAGAGTATAAAGCGCAGTAGAATATATAACATGCAGGACCTCCTCCTTTGAGTTATTGGGAACAGGGACAATGGTGGTCAGCTTGAAACATGTTGTGATTACAGACTGTCACTAGGAGAGATAGAAAATGTCTGTGAAGACACTGGCCAGCTGGTCTGGGCATGCTCCTGAGAACGTGCCCTGGTATTCCGTCTGGCCCGGCGGCCTTGAGAGTGTTAACCTGTTTAAAGGTTTTACTCACATCAGCCATGGAGAGTGACATCACACAGTCATCCTTAACAACAGGTGCTTTCATACAAGAATCAGTGTTGTATTCATTGAAGCGAGCATTAAAGGCATTTAGCTCATATGGGAGTTCTACATCGCTGGGCAACTCATGGCTGTGTTTCACTTTGTAAAATGTTATTGTCTGCAAGCCCTGCCACATACGATGAGCATCGGAGCCAGCGTACTAGGATTCCTCCTATATTGTCCTTCTGCATGTTTGATGTCGTAGCTTTCTTGTGTGTGTCCATGTCCCGTTCCTTATAAGTGGTAACTCTAGCCTTTAGCCTAGCGTGGATAGCCCCTTCAGCCCTGCCTGTAATCCATGGTTTTTAGTTTGGATACATTCTTATAGGCACTGTATGCACTTATTGAGGAAGCTCGTGTCTGTTGTGGATGAATCCCGGAACATATCCCAGTCTGTACTAGCAAAACAGTCTTGTAGCCTCATGTCTGCTTGGTCCGACCACTTCCTATTTGAGTGCCTCCCTCTTCTACCTTTGATCTATTGTGATGCCGTATAATCACAGAGATCCTATCAAATAGAATACATTAAATGAAGTTCTATTATGTAATTCTATGAGTAGAATACTGAAGACAGATTTAATCTTGCTCAAAGTCAAACCTTTTTCCCCTGCTTTGTTTCAAGCAGCTAGCTATCTGTCTAAACTAAACTTTGTCTCAGGGAAAGTTTCAGTGCCTCTTGGTCCTTGGCAGAGAAAGTGACATTTTCAGCAGTCGCCTGCGGTTCTGCCCGGCCCCAGTCATTCTCTATGGCAGCAGGAGGAGCCCTGGTAACCAGACAGCAGGCAGGGATCAGAGCCGAGTCAAGATGGCCGTTGTGTTAGCAGAGTGGCAGAGGGGGTAATTAGGGAGCTTTTAATTTGCACTGAGGTGATCCCTCGTTCTGCCCTCTTTCACTCGATGAGACTGGACGTGTGTGTGTTAATTAGTCCAGTGTCACCTTGTATGGTAATTCAGAGAAGGAAAGCAATGCCTCTTGTCTCACACATTGACTCAGGACTCCCTCATTTATAAAACTACAGACAACTGTGTCCTTCACTCTCTGTCTGTCTGGCTGACATGGGTTCAATAAGATACTCTCTGTCTGTCTGGCTGACATGGGTTCAATAAGATACTCTCTGTCTGTCTGGCTGACATGGGTTCAATAAGATACTCTCTGTCTGTCTGGCTGACATGGGTTCAATAAGATACTCTCTGTCTGTCTGGCTGACATGGGTTCAATAAGATACTCTCTGTCTGTCTGGCTGACATGGGTTCAATAAGATACTCTCTGTCTGTCTGGCTGACATGGGTTCAATAAGATACTCTCTGTCTGTCTGGCTGACATGGGTTCAATAAGATACTCTCTGTCTGTCTGGCTGACATGGGTTCAATAAGATACTCTCTGTCTGTCTGGCTGACATGGGTTCAATAAGATACTCTCTGTCTGTCTGGCTGACATGGGTTCAATAAGATACTCTCTGTCTGTCTGGCTGACATGGGTTCAATAAGATACTCTCTGTCTGTCTGGCTGACATGGGTTTCAATAAGATACTCTCTGTCTGTCTGGCTGACATGGGTTCAATAAGATACTCTCTGTCTGTCTGGCTGACATGGTTCAATAAGATACTCTCTGTCTGTCTGGCTGACATGGGTTCAATAAGATACTCTCTGTCTGTCTGGCTGACATGGGTTCAATAAGATACTCTCTGTCTGTCTGGCTGACATGGGTTCAATAAGATACTCTCTGTCTGTCTGGCTGACATGGGTTCAATAAGATACTCTCTGTCTGTCTGGCTGACATGGGTTCAATAAGATACTCTCTGTCTGTCTGGCTGACATGGGTTCAATAAGATACTCTCTGTCTGTCTGGCTGACATGGGTTCAATAAGATACTCTCTGTCTGTCTGGCTGACATGGGTTCAATAAGATACTCTCTGTCTGTCTGGCTGACATGGGTTCAATAAGATACTCTCTGTCTGTCTGGCTGACATGGGTTCAATAAGATACTCTCTGTCTGTCTGGCTGACATGGGTTCAATAAGATACTCTCTGTCTGTCTGGCTGACATGGGTTCAATAAGATACTCTCTGTCTGTCTGGCTGACATGGGTTCAATAAGATACTCTCTGTCTGTCTGGCTGACATGGGTTCAATAAGATACTCTCTGTCTGTCTGGCTGACATGGTTCAATAAGATACTCTCTGTCTGTCTGGCTGACATGGGTTCAATAAGATACTCTCTGTCTGTCTGGCTGACATGGGTCAATAAGCTACTCTCTGTCTGTCTGGCTGACATGGGTTCAATAAGATACTCTCTGTCTGTCTGGCTGACATGGGTTCAATAAGATACTCTCTGTCTGTCTGGCTGACATGGGTTCAATAAGATACTCTCTGTCTGTCTGGCTGACATGGGTTCAATAAGATACTCTCTGTCTGTCTGGCTGACATGGGTTCAATAAGATACTCTCTGTCTGTCTGGCTGACATGGGTTCAATAAGATACTCTCTGTCTGTCTGGCTGACATGGGTTCAATAAGATACTCTCTGTCTGTCTGGCTGACATGGGTTCAATAAGATACTCTCTGTCTGTCTGTCTTTCAACCTTTCTTTCTTATTTTCTTATTTTCTTTCTTTCTTTCTCTCTCTCTCTCTCTCTCTCTCTCTCTCTCTCTCTCTCTCTCTCTCTCTCTCTCTCTCTCTCTCTCTCTCTCTCTCTCTCTCTCTCTCTCTCTCTCTCTCTCTCTCTCTCTCTCTCTCTCTCTCTCTCTCTCTTTCTCTCTCTCTGTCCCTCTCTCTCTCTCTCTCTCCACCTCTCTCTCCCTCTCTCCCTCTCTCTCTCTCCTTCTCTCTCTCCTTCTCCCTCTCTCTCCCTCTCTCTCTCTCCCTCTATCTCTCTCCCTCTCTCTCTCTCCCTCTCTCTCTCTCCTTCTCTCTCTCCTTCTCTCTCTCTCTCCCTCTCTCTCTCTCTTCTCTTTCTCCCTCTCTCTCTCTCTTCTCTTTCTCCACCTCTCTCTCCCTGTCCCTCTCTCTCTCTCCCTCTATCTCTCTCTCTCCACCTCTCTCTCTCTCTCCACCTCTCTCTCTCTCTCAATTCAATTCGCTTCATTGGCACGACGTAACAATGTACATATTGCCAAAGCTTACTTTGGATATTTAAAATATGAAAATAATGAGAATCAAAAATTGTCAACGGGACAACAGTAACAACAATAACCAAGGGTCAATATAACCATACATTCAACAATAACAATAATCATACAGTAGAGGACATATGCAGGTTTATTGGTCTGTCAGACACTGTCCCTCAACTTATGGCAGGCAGCAATGTAGTGCACTGCCAACCCACAGCTCTCTGCGTCCTCCCCCAACAGGATGGGTAGCCTATCCTCATCAGAGAGGTCTTTTAAAATTTTCACATTTTGTCAGTAAATGCAGCTCTGTCTCAGGTGCTGCTGTTGTGCAGTGGTTGCACAGCCTTTCCTCTACAGGGAGTCAGGTTTTCCTGTGTCTACCCTTCTCCCTCTCTCTCTCTCTCTCTCTCTCCCTCTCCCTCTCTGTCAGTGACCCTGCATGACAGATAATAGACTAGTACCTGTCGTACAAGATGCTTGAAATGTATTTATTGATCATGTTCAAACTAAATGGAAAAAGTCTCCAACCTTGAGTTGACCTTTAAAAAACACAACAACCTTTTACTTGACATTCCCAGGAACCAATTAGAACACCAAGTCAAACAGCCTAGAACCCTGAACACTAGTATTACAACAACCCTGAACACTAGTATTACAACAACCCTGAACACTAGAATTACAACAACCCTGAACACTAGTATCAACCCTGAACACTAGTATTACAACAACCCTGAACACTAGAATTACAACAACCCTGAACACTAGTATTACAACAACCCTGAACACTAGTATCAACCCTGAACACTAGTATCAACCCTGAACACTAGTATCAACCCTGAACACTAGTATTACAACAACCCTGAACACTAGAATTACAACAACCCTGAACACTAGTATTACAACAACCCTGAACACTAGTATCAACCCTGAACACTAGTATTACAACAACCCTGAACACTAGTATCAACCCTGAACACTAGTATTATAACAACCCTGAACACTAGTATTACAACAACCCTGAACACTAGTATTACAACAACCCTGAACACTAGTATCAACCCTGAACACTAGTATTATAACAACCCTGAACACTAGTATCAACCCTGAACACTAGTATTACAACAACCCTGAACACTAGTATCAACCCTGAACACTAGTATCAACCCTGAACACTAGTATAACAACAACCCTGAACACTAGTATCAACCCTGAACACTAGTATAACAACAACCCTGAACACTAGTACCAACCCTGAACACTAGTATTACAACAACCCTGAACACTAGTATTACAACAACCCTGAACACTAGTATTACAACAACCCTGAACACTAGTATCAACCCTGAACACTAGTATCAACCCTGAACACTAGTATAACAACAACCCTGAACACTAGTATCAACCCTGAACACTAGTACCAACCCTGAACACTAGTATCACAACAATCCTGAACACTAGTATCAACTCTGAACACTAGTATTACAACAACCCTGAACACTAGTATTACAACAACCCTGAACACTAGTATTACAACAACCCTGAACACTAGTATTACAACAACCCTGAACACTAGTACCAACCCTGAACACTAGTATCACAACAATCCTGAACACTAGTATCAACTCTGAACACTAGTATCAACCCTGAACACTAGTATTACAACAACCCTGAACACTAGTATCAACCCTGAACCCTAGTATTACAACAACCCTGAACACTAGTATCAACCCTGAACCCTAGTATTACAACAACCCTGAACACTAGTGTTACAACAACCCTGAACACTAGTATCAACCCTGAACACTAGTATTAAAACAACCCTGAACACTAGTATTACAACAACCCTGAACACTAGTATCACAACAACCCTGAACACTAGTATCAACCCTGAACACTAGTATTCAAACAACCCTGAACACTAGTATTACAACAGCCCTGAACACTAGTATCAACCCTGAACACTAGTATCAACCCTGAACACTAGTATCACAGCAATACTGAACACTAGTATCGCAACAACCCTGAACACTAGTAATACAACAACCCTGAACACAAGTATCAACAATGAACACTAGTATTACAACAACCCTGAACACTAGTATCAACCCTGAACACTAGTATTACAACAACCCTGAACATTAGTTTTACAACAACCCTGAACACTAGTATCACAACAACCCTGAACACTAGTATTACAACAACCCTGAACACTAGTACCAACCCTGAACACTAGTATCACAACAATCCTGAACACTAGTATCAACTCTGAACACTAGTATCAACCCTGAACACTAGTATTACAACAACCCTGAACACTAGTATCAACCCTGAACCCTAGTATTACAACAACCCTGAACACTAGTATCAACCCTGAACCCTAGTATTACAACAACCCTGAACACTAGTGTTACAACAACCCTGAACACTAGTATCAACCCTGAACACTAGTATTAAAACAACCCTGAACACTAGTATTACAACAACCCTGAACACTAGTATCACAACAACCCTGAACACTAGTATCAACCCTGAACACTAGTATTCAAACAACCCTGAACACTAGTATTACAACAGCCCTGAACACTAGTATCAACCCTGAACACTAGTATCAACCCTGAACACTAGTATCACAGCAATACTGAACACTAGTATCGCAACAACCCTGAACACTAGTAATACAACAACCCTGAACACTAGTATCAACAATGAACACTAGTATTACAACAACCCTGAACACTAGTATTACAACAACCCTGAACACTAGTATCAACCCTGAACACTAGTATCAACCCTGAACACTAGTATTACAACAACCCTGAACACTAGTATCAACCCTGAACACTAGTATTACAACAACCCTGAACACTAGTATCAACCCTGAACACTAGTATCAACCCTGAACACTAGTATTACAACAACCCTGAACATTAGTTTGACAACAACCCTGAACACTAGTATTACAACAACCCTGAACACTAGTATCAACCCTGAACACTAGTATTACAACAACCCTGAACACTAGTATCAATCCTGAACACTAGTATCAACCCTGAACACTAGTATTACAACAACCCTGAACACTAGTATCAACCCTGAACACTAGTATTACAACAACCCTGAACACTAGTATTACAACAACCCTGAACACCAGTATCAACCCTGAACACTAGTATTACAACAACCCTGAACATTAGTTTTACAACAACCCTGAACACTAGTATTACAACAACCCTGAACACTAGTATCAACCCTGAACACTAGTATTACAACAACCCTGAACACTAGTATCAACCCTGAACACTAGTATTACAACAACCCTGAACATTAGTTTTACAACAACCCTGAACACTAGTATCACAACAACCCTGAACACTAGTATTACAACAACCCTGAACACTAGTATTACAACAACCCTGAACACTAGTATCAACCCTGAACACTAGTATTACAACAACCCTGAATACTAGTATTACAACAACCCTGAATACTAGTATTACAACAACCCTGAACACTAGTATCAAGCCTGAACACTAGTATCAACCCTGAACACTAGTATCAACCCTGAACACTAGTATTACAACAACCCTGAACACTAGTATTACAACAACCCTGAACACTAGTATCAACCCTGAACACTAGTATCACAACAACCCTGAATACTAGTATTACAACAACCCTGAACACTAGTATCAATCCTGAACACTAGTATCAACCCTGAACACTAGTATTACAACAACCCTGAACACTAGTGTTACAACAACCCTGAACACTAGTATTACAACAACCCTGAACACTAGTATCAACCCTGAACACTAGTATCAACCCTGAACACTAGTATTACAACAACCCTGAACACTAGTGTTACAACAACCCTGAATACTAGTATTACAACAACCCTGAACACTAGTATCAACCCTGAACACTAGTATTACAACAACCCTGAACACTAGTATTACAACAACCCTGAACACTAGTATCAAACCTGAACACTAGTATTACAACAACCCTGAACATTAGTTTTACAACAACCCTGAACACTAGTATTACAACAACCCTGAACACTAGTATCAAACCTGAACACTAGTATCAATCCTGAACACCAGTATCAACCCTGAACACTAGTATTACAACAACCCTGAACATTAGTTTTACAACAACCCTGAACACTAGTATTATAACAACCCTGAACACTAGTATCAACCCTGAACACTAGTATTACAACAACCCTGAACACTAGTATCAATCCTGAACACTAGTATCAACCCTGAACACTAGTATTACAACAACCCTGAACACTAGTATCAACCCTGAACACTAGTATTACAACAACCCTGAACACTAGTATCAATCCTGAACACTAGTATCAACCCTGAACACTAGTATTACAACAACCCTGAACACTAGTGTGTGTGTGTGTGTGTGTGTGTGTGTGTGTGTGTGTGTGTGTGTGTGTGTGTGTGTGTGTGTGTATGCGTAGTAACATTTTTGTAATAATTCATCCTGTTTGGCTTTAGTGTTCTCTCTCTCTCTCTGTCTCTCAATTCAATTCAATTCAATTCGCTTTATTGGCATGACGTAACAATATACATATTGCCAAAGCTTATTTTGGATATTGACAATATAAAAATAAATAAAAATGAGAATCAAAAATTGTCAACGGGACAACAGTAACAACAATAACCAACGGTCAATATAACCATACATTCAACAATAACAATAATCATACAGTAGAGGACATGTGCAGGTTTATTGGTCTGTCAGACACTGTCCCTCAACTTATGGCAGGCAGCAATGTAGTGCACTGCTCTCTCTCTCTCTCTTTCTATTCGTTCAATCTCTCTCTCTATTGCTTCTTTCTCTCTAGTCCTTCTTTCTCTCTCTCTCTCTCTCTCTCTCTCTCTCTCTCTCTCTCTCTCTCTCTCTCTCTCTCTCTCTCGCCACCCTCTGCATAGATCACTTGCTTTATGTTGACCTATTTTCCATTTGGATCTTATAAAAATATATTATAATTGAACATTCTACATTCTGATCTTTTAAAAGACATTCTAACAGGTTATTATGTACAGCCTCGGGGATTCAAAGACAAGTCCCCATCTCTCTTTTTCTCTCTTCCTCTCTCTTTCTCTCTGTTGGTCTCTCGCTCCCCATATGTTTCTTTCTCTGTCCCTCGCTCTTTCTCATTTTTCCCTGCTCTCTCTCTGCTTCCCTCTCTCCTCTCTCTCTCTTTCTCTGCCCCCTCTCCCCCCTCTGTCTGTCCAGCTCTCTCCTCTCTCTCTCTGCCCTTCTCTCTCCTCTCTCTCTCTTTTCATGCCTCCCTCTCTCCTCTCTCTCTCTGTCCCCTCTCTCCTCTCTCTCTGTCCCCCTCTCTCCTCTCTCTCTCTGCCCTTCTCTCTCCTCTCTCTCTCTTTTCATGCCTCCCTCTCTCTCTCTGTCCCCCTCTCTCCTCTCTCTCTCTGTCCCACTCTCTCCTCTTTCTCTGCCCTCCTTTCTCCTCTCTCCTCTCTCTCCTCTCTCTCTGCATATAGCAGAAAGGCTGAAAAAGGAAGAATGAAAGTGAAGGAGGGAGAGAGAGAAAGAGGTATCTGCCATGTGAGTCGTGTGTAAATGGCAGGTGGGCAATGAGACCATCTATTCCTTGGGGGTGGTGTGTGTGTGTGCCTGCTTGTCTGTGTGTGTGTGTGTGTGTGTGTGTGTGTGTGTGTGTGTGTGAGTGTGTGTGTGTGTGTGTGTGTGTGTGTGTGTGTGTGTCTGTGTGCCTGCCTGTCAGTGTGTGTGTGTGTGCCTGCCTGTCAGTGTGTGTGTGTGTGTGTGCCTGCCTGTCTGTGTGCCTGCCTGTCAGTGTGTGTGTGTGTGTGCCTGCCTGTCAGTGTGTGTGTGTGTGTGTGTGTGTGTGTGTGTGTGTGTGTGTGTGTGCCTGCCTGTCAGTGTGTGTGTGTGTGTCTCTTTACAAAGGTCACTACTCAACTCCATGTCTCCAGCTGTCAGACGAGTGTATTAACCACTAGTTCAGAACACACTCAATAATGTGGACAGAGCGAGAAGAAGAGAGACTGATGTGTGAGGACAGAGAGAGAGAAGAGAGAGAGACTGATGTTTTGAGGACAGAGAGAAGAGAGAGAGACTGATGTGTGAGGACAGAGAGAGAGAAGAGAGAGACTGATGTGTGAGGACAGAGAGAGAGAAGAGAGAGACTGATGTGTGAGGACAGAGAGAGAAGAGAGAGACTGATGTGTGAGGACAGAGAGAGAGAAGAGAGACTGATGTGTGAGGACAGAGAGAGACTGATGTGTGAGGACAGAGAGAGAGAAGAGAGAGACTGATGTGTGAGGACAGAGAGAGAGACTGATGTTTTGAGGACAGAGAGAGAGAAGAGAGAGACTGATGTGTGAGGACAGAGAGAGAGACTGATGTTTGAGGACAGAGAGAGAGAGAGAGAGACCGATGTGTGAGGACAGAAAGAGAGAAGAGAGAGACTGATGTGTGAGGACAGAGAGAGAGAAGAGAGACTGATGTGTGAGGACAGAGAGAGAGAAGAGAGAGACTGATGTGTGAGGACAGAGAGAGAGAGAGAGGAGATGATGTGAGGACAGAGGAGGAGAGAGAGAGACTGAGTGTGAGGAGAGAGAGAGAAGAGAGAGACTGATGTGTGAGGACAGAGAGAGAGAGAAGAGAGAGACTGATGTGTGAGGACAGAGAGAGGAGAGAGAGACTGATGTTTGAGGACAGAGAGAGAGAAGAGAGAGACTGATGTGTGAGGACAGAGAGAGAGAGAAGAGAGAGACTGATGTGTGAGGACAGAGAGAGAGACTGATGTTTTGAGGACAGAGAGAGAGAAGAGAGAGACCGATGTGTGAGGACAGAGAGAGAGAAGAGAGAGACTGATGTGTGAGGACAGAGAGAGAGAAGAGAGAGACTGATGTGTGAGGACAGAGAGAGAGAAGAGAGAGACTGATGTGTGAGGACAGAGAGAGAGAGAGAGAGACTGATGTGAGGGGAGAGAGAGAGATGATGTGTGAGGGACAGAGAGAGAGACTGATGTGTGAGGACACAGAGAGAGGAGAGAGAGATGATGTGTGAGACAGAGAAGAGAGAGAGGACTGTGTGAGGACAGAGAGAGAGAAGAGAGAGACTGCTGTTTGGACAGAGAGAGAAGAGAGAGACTGATGTGTGAGGACAGAGAGAGAGAAGAAGAGAGAGAGCTGATGTGTGAGGACAGAGAGAGAGAAGAGGAGAGTGACTGTGGTGCAGGAGAGAGAAGAGAGACTGATGTGTGAGGACAGAGAGAGAGAAGAGAGACTGATGTGTGAGGACAGAGAGAGAGATGGAGAGACTGATGTGTGAGGACAGAGAGATGGAGAGACTGATGTGTGAGGACAGAGAGAGAGAGAGACTGATGTGTGAGGACAGAGAGAGGAGAAAGAGACTGATGTGTGAGGAGGAGAGAGAAGAGAGAGAGACTGATGTGTGAGGACAGAGAGAGAGAAGAGAGACTGATGTGTGAGGACAGAGAGAGAAGAAGAGAGACTGATGTGTGAGGACAGAGAGAGAGAAGAAGAGAGACTGATGTGTGAGGACAGAGAGAGAAGAAGAGAGGGACTGATGTGTGAGGACAGAGAGAGAGAAGAGAGACTGATGTGTGAGGACAGAGAGAGAGAAGAGAGAGACTGATGTGTGAGGACAGAGAGAGAGAAGAGAGACTGATGTGTGAGGACAGAGAGAGAGAAGAGAGACTGATGTGTGAGGACAGAGAGAGAAGAGAGAGACTGATGTGTGAGGACAGAGAGAGAGAAGAGAGAGACTGATGTGTGAGGACAGAGAGAGAAGGAGAGAGACTGATGTGTGAGGACAGAGAGAAGAAGAGAGACTGATGTGTGAGGACAGAGAGAGAGAAGAGAGAGAGTAATGTGTGAGGACAGAGAGAGAGAAGAGAGAGAGAGATATGTGAGGACAGAGAGAGAGAAGAGAGAGACTGATGTGTGAGGACAGAGAGAGAGAAGAGAGAGACTGATGTTTGAGGACAGAGAGAGAGGAGAGAGAGACTGATGTGTGAGGACAGAGAGAGAAGAAGAGAGAGACTGATGTGTGAGGACAGAGAGAGAGACTGATGTTTTGAGGACAGAGAGAGAGAAGAGAGAGACCGATGTGTGAGGACAGAAAGAGAGAGAGAGAGAGACTGATGTGTGAGGACAGAGAGAGAGAAGAGAGAGACTGATGTGTGAGGACAGAGAGAGAGAAGAGAGAGACTGATGTGTGAGGACAGAGAGAGAAGAAGAGAGAGACTGATGTGTGAGGACAGAGAGAGACTGATGTGTGAGGACAGAGAGAGAGACTGATGTGTGAGGACAGAGAGAGGAGAGAGAGACTGATGTGTGAGGACAGAGAGAGAGAAGAGAGACTGATGTGTGAGGACAGAGAGAGAGAAGAGAGAGACTGCTGTGTTTGGACAGAGAGAGAAGGAAGGAGAAGCAGAGAGAGAGACTGATGTGTGAGGACAGAGAGAGAGAAGAAGAGAGAGGACTGATGTTGTGAGGACGAGGAGAGAGAGAAGAGAGGATGATGTGTGAGGACAGAGAGAGAGACGAGAGACTGATGTGTGAGGACAGAGAGAAGGAAGAGAGAGAGAGGACTGATGGTTGAGGACAGAGCGATGAGAAGAAGCGACTGATGTGTGAGGACAGAGAGCAGGGAGAAGAGAGACGCATGTGTGAGGCCAGAGAGACGGAGAAGAAAGAGACTGATGTTGTGAGGCAGGAGAGATGAGAGATGAGAGAGCAGGACTGATGTTCTGTGAGGGACAGAGAGAGGAGAAGAGAGAGACTGATGTGTGAGGACAGAGAGAGAGAAGAAGAGAGGGTACTGATGTTGGTTTTTTTTTTTTTTGAGGACAGAGAGAGAGAAGAAGACGAGACTGATGTGTGAGGACAGAGAGAGAAGAAGAGAGGGACTGATGTGTGAGGACAGAGAGAGAGAGAGAAGAGAGACTGATGTGTGAGGACAGAGAGAGAGAGACTGATGTGTGAGGACAGAGAGAGAGAAGAGAGACTGATGTGTGAGGACAGAGAGAGAGAAGAGAGACTGATGTGTGAGGACAGAGAGAGAGACTGATGTGTGAGGACAGAGAGAGAAGAAGAGAGAGACACTGATGTGTGAGGACAGAGAGAGAGAAGAGAGAGACTGATGTGTGAGGACAGAGAGAGAGAAGAGAGACTGATGTGTGAGGACAGAGAGAGAGAAGAGAGACTGATGTGTGAGGACAGAGAGAGAGAAGAGAGAGACTGATGTGTGAGGACAGAGAGAGAGAAGAGAGAGACTGATGTGTGAGGACAGAGAGAGAGAAGAGAGACTGATGTGTGAGGACAGAGAGAGAGAGAGAGACTGATGTGTGAGGACAGAGAGAGAGAAGAGAGAGACTGATGTGTGAGGACAGAGAGAGAGACTGATGTGTGAGGACAGAGAGAGACTGATGTGTTAGGTAAGTGAGAGAGAGAGAGAGACGGGAAGAGAGGGGGGAGGGGGGAGTAAGGTGATGTAGCCATGGAGACAGACTGAATTGACCTACCCCAGGTGGGAGTGGAGGGGAGGTGGGAGGGAGATACCTGGGGGAGTAGGAAGGAGTAGGAGGGAAAGGTGAAGTCTCTTAAACCTTTCAAAGCAGACTCAGATAAGATATAATGAAACACCTTTTGTTGCTGTTTAGTTGCATTGGATTGTTACACACACACACACACACACACACACACACACACACACACACACACACACACACACACACACACACACACACACACACACACACACACATACACACACACACACGCACACACACACAACCTTACTTTGAAATGTGTGTGTTGTAACTTTTAAAAATCCACCTCTCCAGAAACAAGTCTCTTACCGTTGCCGCTTGCTATAGACCACCTTCTGCCCCCAGCTGTGCCCTGGACACCATATGCGAATTGATTGCCCCCCATCTCTCTTCAGAGCTCGTGCTTCTACGTGACCTAAACTGGGACATTCTTAACATCCTACAATCTAAGCTTGATGCCCTCAATCTCACACAAATTATCAATAAACCCACCAGGTACAACCCCAAATCCGTAAACACGGGCACCCTCTTAGATATCATCCTGACCAACCTGCCCACCAAATACACCTCTGCTGCCTTCAACCAGGATCTCAGCGATCACTGCCTCATTGCCTGCGTCCGTAATGTGTGTGCGGTCAAACGACCACCCCACATCACTGTCAGACGCTCCCTAAAACACTTCAGCAAGCAGGCCTTTCTAATCGACCTGGCCTGGGTATCCTGGAAGGATATTTACCTCATTCCTTCAGTAGAGGATGCCTGGTTATTCTTTAAAAGTGCTTTCCTCACCATCTTAAATAAGCATGCCCCATTCAAAAAATGTAGAACCAGGAACAGATATAGCCCTTGGTTCACTCCAGACCTGACTGCCCTTGACCAGCACAAAAACATCCTGTGGCGGACTGCAAAAGCATCGAATAGTCCCCGCGATATGCAACTTTTTAGGGAAGTTAGGAACCAATATACACAGGCAGTTAGAAAAGCAAAGGCTAACTTTTTCAAACAGAAATTTGCATCCTGTCACACAAACTCCAAAATGTTCTGGGACACTGTAAAGTCCATGGAGAATAAGAGCACCTCCTCCCAGCTGCCCACTGCACTGAGGCTAGGAAACTTCAAAAAGCATTTTTCTACGGCTGGCCATGCTTTCCACCTGGCTTCCACTACCCCGGCCAACACCTCAGCACCCCCTGCAGCAACTTGCCCAAGCCTCCCCATTTCTCCTTCACCCAAATCCAGATAGCTGATGTTGGCCTGTGGGTAAGGTTTATGACCCCCCCATAAATACCTTTCTCTCTTCCCCTCTCTCTCTGACCCTACTGAAGGACTCTTGAATTGCCTTGTTAAACATAGAGAGTCTGGGAACATCAAACAAGTGGGGGGAAAGGAACCATATTTCGGTAATAGAACCAGTTGGAAATATACCAGGTACTTAATGAGTATGGATGTCAGTTTGGTTGTCATCTGAGACATTATGACTGATGACAGGACGACATAAACTGTATCTGGGAAAGTCTACACATTCTAGTTATCAGATTCACATGGAATTGTTGTGCAATTTAAATGTTTGATATTGAAACTGTTTGTTAGGAGATTAAATGTAATTTTAGCTTCCAATTGAGAGAATTGGGTTTTCATAAGGAAAGAGCCCTTCTCAATCAGTGGCCCGCCCCTGTGAAGAGACATGGGTTTAAACGATGAAACACACCCCTCTCCACTATATAAGCCCTTGACGAAAACGTAACCAACTGTTTCGGGTACGTGAGGTCTGCAGCCTCTGCGTTAAAAGGACTAACATGTCAAGTACAGAACTAAGCCAACCACAGCGTGAGCTTTGGTTGTGAATGGTATGAACTTTGAACTCTTATTCACTACAGAAGTGATACTTCCTAGCCGTTGAGTTAGCAGCGGCCACTGTAAACGTGGGCTAGGAAAGGACGGACGACGTATCCAATCTAACACACAACGAAGATACTACAACGTATCCAATTGACCACCAGTGACATTCTTCCGAGGACAGGAAGATCTCTGTTGGCCAACACGGCCAGCATCTACGACCAACCTACGGAAGCGCAGCTCAGAGTAAATATTTATTGCATTTTCCTTTTCCAAATGGGTGGTAATTTAGAATGCATAAGATACTGTATTTACGATAGCATAGCTGTTTCTTTTGTTCCTCAGTCTTCCCGCTCTTTCATTCAAGCCCAACCCCCTTTCAGAGTGTAACAAGCCTCATACAGGTAACGTCCACCAGGGACATTTTCTGTATGACATCATTTGTATTCTGTGTATATGTAATTCTGTGTGATTAGTTAGGTATTTGGTAAATAAATAATTAAACCAAATTTTATATTGCTGATTCAACTTGTTAGCCAGGGTTCGTGAAGATAACCAAGAATTTACAACTTTCATATGAGACTGAAAATAAGGTGACGATTAATAATGACTGCTATTGATGTAAAATGTTACTAGATCTTTAAGAGTTTAATCGGAAGATAACAGCTCTATAAACACTCTTCCGTGGTGTCTGACTTTCTAGTTAATTACATTTACATGATTAGCCAATCAGGTAATATTAATTACAGAGAAAGGATTTTATAGAATAGCATGTCATATCACTTAATCCGGCATAGCCAAAGACACGACAGTCTGGACCCCTACAAATTAGCAGGGCTAGACAATCTGGACCCTCTCTTCCTAAAATTATCCGCTGAAATTGTTGCAACCCCTATTACTAGCTTGTTCAACCTCTCTTTCGTATCGTCTGAGATCCCCAAAGATTGGAAAGCTGCCGCGGTCATCCCCCTCTTCATTGGGGGAGACACTCTAGACCCAAACTGCTACAGACCTATATCTATCCTACCCTGCCTTTCTAAGGTCAAGTTAACAAGCTAAGTTAACAAACAGATCACAGACCATTTCGAATCACACCGTACCTTCTCCCCTATGCAATCTGGTTTCCGAGCTGGTCATTGGTGCACCCCAGCCACGTTCAAGGTCCTAAATGATATATCTGCCATCAATAAGAGACAATACTGTGCAGCTGTATTCATCGACCTGGCCAAGGCTTTCGACTCTGTCAATCACCATATTCTTATCGGCAGACTCAACAGCCTTGGTTTCTCAAATGACTGCCTAGCCTGGTTCACCAACTTCTTCTCAGACAGAGTTCAGTGTGTCAAATCGGAGGGCCTGTTGTCCGGACCTCAAGCAGTCTCTATGGGGGGTGCCACAGGGTTCAATTCTCGGGCCAACTCTGTTCTCTGTATACATCAATGATGTCGCTCTTGCTGCTGGTGATTCTCTGATCCACTTCTACGCAGACGACACCATTCTGTATACTTCTGGCCCCTATTTGGACACTGTGTTAACTAACCTCCAGACGAGCTTCAATGCCATACAACTCTCCTTCCGTGGCCTCCAACTGCTCTTAAATGCAAGTAAAACTAAATGCAAGATCTTCTACCGATCGCTGCCCACACCTACCCACCCATCCAGCATCACTACTCTGGACGGTTCTGACTTAGAAAATGTGGACAACTACAAATACCTAGGTGTCTGGCTAGACTGTAAACTCTCCTTCCAGACTCACATCAAGCATTTCAAATCCAAAATTAAATCTAGATTCAGCTTCCTATTTCACAACAAAGCATCCTTCACTCATGCTGCCAAACATACCCTAGTAAAACTGACTATCCTACCGATCCTTGACTGCGGCGATGTCATTTACAAAATAGCCTCCAACACTCTTCTCAGCAAATTGGATGCAGTCTATCACAGTGCCATCCGTTTTGTCACCAAAGCCCCATATACTACCCACCACTGCGACCTGTATGCTCTCGTTGGCTGGCCCTCGCTACATATCCGTCACCAGACCCACTGGCTCCAGGTCATCTATAAGTCCTTGCTAGGTAAAGCCCCGCCTTATCTCAGCTCACTGGTCACCGTAGCAGCACCCACCCGCAGCACGCGCTCCAGCAGGTATATCTCACTGGTCATCCCCAAAGCCAATTCCTCCTTCGGCCACCTTTTCTTCCAGTTCTCTGCTGCCAATGACTGGAACGAACTGCAAAAATCACTGAAGCTGGAGACTCATATGTCCCTCACTAGCTTTAAGCACCAGCTGTCAGAACAGCTCACAGATCACTGCAGCTGTACATACCCAATCTGTAAATAGCCCTTCCAACTACCTCATCCGCATACTGCTATATATTTATTTATATTGCACCCCAGTACCACTACTTACACACTCATCTTCTGCACATCTATCACCCCAGTGTTTAATTTGCCATACTGTAATAATTTTCCCACTATGGCCTATTTATTACCTCAACCCCCTTATCCTACCTCATTTGCACACCCTGTATATAGACTTTCTCTATTGTATTATTGACTGTATGTTTGTTTATTCCATGTGTAACTCTGTGTTATTGTTTGTGTTGCACTGCTTTGCTTTATCTTGGCCAGGTCGCAGTTATAAATGAGAACTTATTGTCAAGTAGACTACCTGGTTAAATAAAGGTGAAATAAAAATAAATAAAAACAAGTCACAAAAGCGTCTGCTCTAACAGGATAACACAGAACAACACCCTCATCCCTACATGGCCCAGGTGCTTCATGAAAACACATGAAAAAGCACTCTAATTTTTGCTACTACGGTATCTTGGGGCGGCAGGTAGCGTAGTGGTTAGAGCGTTGGAATATTAACCGAAAGGTTGCCAGATCGAATCCCAGAGCTGAAAAGGTTAAAATCTGTCGTTTTGCCCCTGAACAAGGCAGTTTACCCACTGTTTCTAGGCCATCATTCAAAATAAGAATTTGTTCTTAACTGACTTGCCTAGTTAAATAAAGAAAAAATAAATCTAGCTTTTGGTGGAAGTGTTCAGTATTGTGTGTGTGTGCAGCACTAGGTAACTGGTTGGTTAGCAGCATCCCATTTTTTATTTATATATATATATATATATATATATATATATATATATATATATATATATATATATATATATATATATGAGTTTGAATGGCTCAGCTAGCAAGCTAATGTTGGACACATTTAAGCTAGCTTCCATATGCATTGTCAATCCAAATGGCTTAGCTAACAAGCTAATGTTGGACACATTTAAGCTAGCTTTCGCCCACATTATCAATCCAAATGGCTCAGCTAGCAAGCTAATGTTGGACACATTTAAGCTAGCTTTTGTACACATTGTCAGTCCAAATGGCTCAGCTAGCAAGCTAATGTTGGACACATTTAAGCTAGCTTTCGTACACATTATCAATCCAAATGGCTCAGCTAACAAGCTAATGTTGGACACATTTAAGCTAGCTTTCGTACACATTGTCAATCCAAATGCTGCTTGTTGAAGTACAAAACTCCTTAGCTGGATGTCAAATAGTGGGAGTTCTTCACCACAAAAAACGTCAACATTATGGACAGATTTATTGTTTTAGCTTCGATACATTCAGCCTGTTTTGAGGATGAAATGGGGTATAGCAGACGATGTCACCTGGGTAATATTTTGGAATGTCAGACAGAACATTGTAGCCGGACTACTTTGAATCTCTCCCATTACGCTGTGTGAGATACGAGACAGATCAGTGCTATCTGATGTAACAGAATGACCCTGTCGGCCAGCTCTGCTTTTCAGTTTTTCTCCTGGCTCTTTCCTCCTTCTCTCTCTCACTTATTCTCTCTCTTTTCTCGACACGCGTCATCACACACTCCCGCTCTTTCTTCATTCATCTCTTTTACCTCCTCTCCACAATCCCCTCCTTTTCATTCTCCATTCGTTCTACAGGAAAAGAAGAAGAACAGGGCAAGAAATAGGTTTTTATTGTGCTTCATGTTCATTTCCGACAGACCAAGGAGAAGACTCCGGAATCTCAGAGATCGTTGCGATAACCACGTCTCTCTCCGTCGTGTCGCGAGCGGAAACGCAACACAACCACAGAACACGCTGTCAGTCCAGTCTCTGTTTCCTGTTTACGCAGAATGCACACTGTCCAATGGCGAGTTGCTCCTCCTCCACTTCTCCTTCTTCTTCTCTTGTCATCCTTTACACAATGTTTCTACTTTTTGTCTCCCAGCGGTATCCATGGATACCAAGGGCTGCTACAAAAAAAATCATTATTTAAAAAAAAAAGCAACACAAAAAAGCAATCTAACCAACAAACGGATTAGTTTACTACAGACATTTAGATAACTGTTGTTTAAAGAAACAGCTTTGTGTGAGGCTTTAAGAAGAATCTTCGTGTAGCATTTAGAAAAATATGGTCGAGAAAACCATCCAAAGATGAAGTGAAAACTTCAAATTGTCATTACACACCAAGAAAATAAGAATCGAAACTGTATAAGGCTGTTTAGTTAACAGGGCTAAATGATTTAAGCAAGTATAAGCAGTCAATCAATCAATCAATAAATACATCATGATCATATCACAAGGTGTCAATATCAATCAATTATGATCATATCATAAGATATCAATCATGATCATATCATAAGATATCAATATCAATCAATCATGATCATATCATAAGGTGTCAATATCAATTAATTATGATCAAATCATAAAATATCAATATCAATCAATCATGATCATATCATAAAGTGTCAATATCAATTAATTATGATCAAATCATAAAATATCAATATCAATCAACAATACATCATGATCAGATCATATAAGGTGTCAATATCAATGAACCAATCATGATCAGATCACTATACAGTGTATCAGAGAGAAACCATA
Source organism: Salmo trutta (assembly GCF_901001165.1). NCBI lineage: Eukaryota > Metazoa > Chordata > Actinopteri > Salmoniformes > Salmonidae > Salmo > Salmo trutta. The sequence continues at coordinate 39,854 of NW_021822725.1, forward strand.
AGAAAGAAAAAGGAGAGAGAAACAGAGAGGAAGAGAGAGAGAAACAGACAGACAGACAGACAGACAGACAGACAGACAGAGAGGAAGAGAGAGAGACAGACAGACAGAGAGGAAGAGAGAGAGACAGACAGACAGAGAGGAAGAGAGAGAGAGACAGACAGACAGAGAGGAAGAGAGAGAGACAGACAGACAGAGAGGAAGAGAGAGAGAGACAGACAGACAGAGAGGAAGAGAGAGAGAGACAGACAGACAGAGAGGAAGAGAGAGAGACAGACAGACAGAGAGAGGAAGAGAGAGAGAGAGAGACAGACAGACAGAGAGGAAGAGAGAGAGAGACAGACAGACAGACAGACAGAGAGGAAGAGAGAGAGACAGACAGACAGAGAGGAAGAGAGAGAGAGAGAAACAGACAGAGAGGAAGAGAGAGAGAAACAGACAGAGAGGAAGAGAGAGAGAAACAGACAGAGGAAGAGAGAGAGAGACAGACAGAGGAAGAGAGAGAGAGTGAAAGAGAGAGAATTACACAACGTTAGCGGTCAGCAGGATCAGTATCAGCTGCCGTTTACTTTTCATTATGTAAAGAAGTACATTCATCTCCTGTAGTAGATCTGTAGATATGGATACGCCCCATATGGCACCCCGTTCCCTATATAGTGCACATGATTCCACTTCCTGTGTCCCAGTATCCATGGAAACCAGGAGCTGTATCCGTGGAAACCGAGGGCTGCTACAAAAATGGTAAAAAAATTTAAAAAAAGCAGCAACCAAACCAACAAATGAAAAGGTTGTTGTGACTGTATAGGAAACAGGCTGTCATCTGAGACCCAGACAGTGTACATGGGGACAGACTGGGCTAGAAGGACGTCTGGGAACTTTAGCTACCACAGCACTTTGGTCATAGAATGATTTGGGTTGAGGTACGGGGAGATTCGATGACAGTCGGCCGGTCGCTCCGTATTGTGCCGTTTCAGTTGTGATTTGGCAAACTAGAACTCAACTGAGGAAGGGGACTGGGAGGGAGGAACTACAGGGATTGGGGGAGGGACAAGGAAGGGACAGAGAGAGGAATTGTGGGTAAAAAAAAGAATCTGGGAGTTGTAGGCTACAGTGTTTTCAGGGAGGGTGTTTTTAGAGTTAAGAGACGTTTTCTGATTTTGAACAGTGCAGTAATCATCCACGTTAGGGACTTGAAGACATTCATTAGAGATTGGTAGGATTTCAAAATCAAAAACGTACTGCAGGATAGGTCAGTTTGGAGCTGGTCTCTCAAAGTCTCAAAGGTTTTCAAATCCCCTCGGTAGAAACAAACTAACTAGCTAACTAACAAGACATATTTTTATGCAAATATAGAGCTTTTTCTCTTTCTTCTGAACAAGATCATCCCCCCTTCTTGTAGTTTCACAATAAAAGTCCCCTCTGTAATATGTCAAGGAACGTTTCAGAATAAGAGTCTGTTAGTGGAGGAAAATAGTGTTCCTTAAGGAAGAGAGAAAGAGTCCTCTGGTAAAAAGAAGAGATCAAAAATGTCTGTCTTCGTCAAGGTTGTTCAGAGGCGGACATTTTATAATAAGGTTGTGCGACGGCCATTTTGAGTTCCTTCTTTCTCGAAAGTCACAACAATAGTCACTGTCACAGGACGTAGCCATGCGATATTCAAATAATAGTACTGATAATATTAATAACAATAATAATAGTAAGAATCACATCTTATTCTAACTTGTTTAATATATATAAAAGAGTGATGAGGCCGGAGAGAGGTTTATACAGTGTTCTACGGTTCTCTTCGGTGCTGTGTCCCAAATCACACTCTATTCCCTATGCAGTGCACCACTTTCTAGGGAAGAAGGTGCTATTTGAGACCCTTGTTGATTTGGCACACACACTGTAGCGTACTCACACTCGTGAGACTACTAGTCCATATAATATCTTGTGTTGTGGTTTTTTGTGTTCATCCAAAACCTAGTTTTAGTAGAAACAGCTACATAGAAGTCTGGGAGAAATAGTTATAATAATAATAATATCTCTTAATCTTCTGTTAAAAAATAATGGTTTTTTAATCAAGATCTTCATTCGTTGTTTTTAAATCGTATTAATTTCATTTTGGTCCATGTTTTTAAAAGCAGAGAGGCATGTGTGTGTGTGTGTGTGTGTGTGTGTGTGTGTGTGTGTGTGTGTGTGTGTACAGTAAGGCTCTAATTCACAGCGTGGAAGTTCAGCTGTACAGATTGATTGAATCGTAGATGTTCCTGCTTTAGCGGAGACGGTGAAATGCTGCAGACGTCAATCAGAAATGAATCGCAGAATCTGTAACGCTTCATCTTTCCAGGTGGAATAGAGCCCTTAGTCTCCATACGATCTCCGTCCTCCTTTATGCCCAACTAAGTAGTGACAGAGCCTCATCACATCACGACACCAGCCCATTCACGACTTCTGCTGTGCCGAGACACCTTTCCAATAGTCTAGTATGTCGTGCAGATCCTCGTCCTTGGCGACCTGCAAACTCCTCCTCAATGCGTGTCCCGCCGCCATGTATTCCTCCTCGTAATCCTCATCTCTGTGTCTCTTCCGATGGAGTTTAAACCTCTCCCAGATCCCTAGCGACGGGGTGCAGGAGTACTCAGGACTGGACTCGTAGCTCAGGTTGTGG
>NW_021822725.1:45000-73216 GCF_901001165.1 Salmo trutta
TCCTTCAATAATAATAATAATCATTCATATTAATCATTTGGTACATTTGTAAAGCGCTTTTCATTATAATAATAATCTCAAAGAGCATAGTAAAAAGTAATAATAATAAGTTATAACATTTAATAATAATTCAGATATAACAGGTGCTTTTGACATTGAGGCTGGTGGTAGATCACTGCCTCCTTCAAATCAAAGTTAATCAGGGTTTTTCTAGTATTTTTTAGATAGAGTGAAGAGACCGACCGACTGATCAATCAACAGACAGATAGACAGATAGGGCGGCGCACAATTGGCCCAGCCCTGTCCGGGTTTAGCCGGGGTAGGCCGTCATTGTTAGTAAGAATTTGTTCTTAACTGACTTGCCTAGTTAAATAAAGGTTCAATAAAAAATAAAAAGATACAGACGGACGGACAGACAGGTGTGTGTGTACACTGTAATGACAGTGACGGACAGACAGGTGTGTGTATACACTGTAATGACAGTGAGGGACAGACAGGTGTGTATATACACTGTAATGACAGTGAGGGACAGACAGGTGTGTGTATACACTGTAATGGCAGTGACGGACAGACAGGTGTGTATATACACTGTAATGACAGTGAGGGACAGACAGGTGTGTGTATACACTGTAATGACAGTGAGGGACAGACAGGTGTGTGTGTATACACTGTAATGACAGTGACGCACAGACAGGTGTGTGTATACACTGTAATGACAGTGAGGGACAGACAGGTGTGTATATACACTGTAATGACAGTGAGGGACAGACAGGTGTGTGTATACACTGTAATGGCAGTGACGGACAGACAGGTGTGTATATACACTGTAATGACAGTGAGGGACAGACAGGTGTGTGTATACACTGTAATGACAGTGAGGGACAGACAGGTGTGTGTGTATACACTGTAATGACAGTGAGGGACAGACAGGTGTGTATATACACTGTAATGACAGTGAGGGACAGACAGGTGTGTGTATACACTGTAATGACAGTGAGGGACAGACAGGTGTGTATATACACTGTAATGACAGTGAGGGACAGACAGGTGTGTGTGTATACACTGTAATGGCAGTGACGGACAGACAGGTGTGTATATACACTGTAATGACAGTGAGGGACAGACAGGTGTGTGTGTATACACTGTAATGGCAGTGACGGACAGACAGGTGTGTATATACACTGTAATGACAGTGAGGGACAGACAGGTGTGTGTGTATACACTGTAATGACAGTGAGGGACAGACAGGTGTGTGTGTATACACTGTAATGACAGTGAGGGACAGACAGGTGTGTGTATATACACTGTAATGACAGTGAGGGACAGACAGGTGTGTGTGTATACACTGTAATGACAGTGAGGGACAGACAGGTGTGTGTATACACTGTAATGACAGTGAGGGACAGACAGGTGTGTGTGTATACACTGTAATGACAGTGAGGGACAGACAGGTGTGTATATACACTGTAATGACAGTGAGGGACAGACAGGTGTGTATATACACTGTAATGACAGTGAGTACCTTTATACTGCGGTGACAGGAACCCTGACTGTCTCTGTGGCTGGTCTGAGATCAGCTCTAGTTGGGGTTCAGCGGTCGACACAGAGCCTGACTTGACGCCCTGGAACGACGTAGACTCAGACTTGAGGACATCAATACAGTTGTTGATGATCTGGTTCACCTTGTCCACCTCTGAGGCGATGGTGGAGATCTCTGCTACTGAACCCTGAGGAGGAGGAGGAGGACAAAGATGAAGAAGAATACTTTATTAATCCTCAGGAGATGGGATCTGCTGTATCCTCCTCCAATACACACACTAGGTTGGAGTTCAGCCACAGTTCAGCCACAGTGCAGTCACAGTGTAGCCACAGCACAGCCACAGCACAGCCACAGTGCAGCCACAGTGCAGCCACAGTTCAGCCACAGTGTAGCCACAGCACAGCCACAGTGCAGCCACAGTGCAGCCACAGTACAGCCATAGTGCAGCCACAGTGCAGCCACAGTTCAGCCACAGTGCAGCCACAGTGATAGCCACAGTGCAGCCACAGTGCAGCCACAGTGCAGCCACAGTATAGCCACAGTGCAGCCACAGTACAGCCACAGTGCAGCCACAGTACAGCGTCAAATGAACAGGTTACCTGAGGGTTGTCTTGTGGAGAGAGACTACATTCCCTCTCTCTTTCCCTCTCTCTCTCCCGCTCTCGTTCCCGCTCTCTCTCCCTCCGGTCCGGCAGGTCGCCCACAGTTCCTCGCATTTCGATATAGTTCCCTTTCACTGCCTTTGGAGTATCAATGATCTCCTGTAGATTGTACTGGTCCATCTCACAGGTTCCACCCTGGGGAAGGTAGGGCATCCGCGTGAGACTCTCCCCAGCCGAGAGCATCTGTTTCTGGGATAGCTGAGAGATGGACCCCCCTCCTCCTGTTCCTCCACCACCCTCCAGGTCAGCTCCGTATTTCAGCTCCATCAGGCTCTTCTGTATCTTTCCAATCTTCTTGTTCTTCTCGTCTCGCTGCCTCTTCTTCCTCAGGCAGTGGAACACAAAACTAGAAGAAGAATATTTTATGAAACCATTTTCGAGATGGGAACATTTTACCATTAATCATTTTCTCGTTCCAATTTTTTTCGCATTTAAATCATTATGTTTGCCTCTGAACTCTCCATAATACCGTGACTAAACAACAGACTGCATTGGAATTCTAATGAAGTAAGTGCTGATTCTTTTTTCATTGTCTGTGGAAGACTAACCCTAGTATGAGGACCATGCTGAAGAGACTGCCCAGTATAGTCATGATGTAGTGGGTAGCAGAGGAGTCGTTGGAGGTCCTCTCCAGACCTGCCTTCCTCCCGGTGGAGATGGACAGACAGGTGTGGTTATAACGAAGCTGGTGTCTTATGGACACGACGCAGTAGGTGTAGTCTGAGAGAGAGAGAGAGAAAGAAAGAGAGAGGGGAGAAGGGGAGGGAGAGAGAGGGAGGGAGGGGGATAGAGAGAGACAGAGAGAGAGGGAGGGGGAGAGAGGGAGGGAGAGAGAGAGAGAGGGAGGGGGAAGGGAGAAAGAGAGGGAGGGACGTTGAAGGTAGGGAGGGAGGAAGGGATGGAGAGAGAGACGGAGGGAGGGGGAAGGGAGAGAGAGAGAGAGGGAGGGAGAAGGTAGGGAGGGAGGGAGGGAGGGACGGAGAGAGAGAGGGGAGGGAGGGAGGGGGAAGGGAGAGAGAGAGGGAGGGGGAAGGGAGAGAGAGGGAGGAACGGAGAAGGTAGGGAGAGAGGGAGGAACGGAGAGAGAGAGGGAGGGAGAAGGGGAGGGAGAGAGAGAGGGAGGGACAGAGAGAGAGAGAGAGGGAGGGAGGGGGAAGGGAGAGCGAGAGAGGGAGGGACGGAGAAAGTAGGGAAGGAAGGAGAAGTGAGCGAGAGGGGGTAGGGGGAGAGAAAGAGAGAGAGTAATTTACATGACATTATATTGATATATACAGTGAGGGAAAAAGTATTTGATCCCCTGCTGATTTTGTACGTTTGCCCACTGATAAAGAAATGATCAGTCTATAATTTTAATGGTATCTTTATTTGAACAGTGAGAGACAGAATAACAACAAAAAAATCCGAAAAACGCACGTCAAAAATGTTAGAAATTGATTAGCATTTTAATGAGGGAAATAAGTATTTGACCCCTCTGAAAAACATGACTTAGTACTTAGTGGCAAAACCCTTGTTGGCAATCACAGAGGTCAGACGTTTCTTGCACTTGGCCACCAGGTTTGCACACATCTCAGGAGGGATTTTGTCCCACTCCTCCTTGCAGATCTTCTCCAAGTCATTAAGGTTTCGAGGCTGACGTTTGGCAACTCGAACCTTCAGCTCCCTCCACATATTTTCTATGGGATTAAGGTCTGGAGACTGGCTAGGCCACTCCAGGACCTTAATGTGCTTCTTCTTGAGCCACTCCTTTGTTGCCTTGGCTGTGTGTTTTGGGTCATTGTCATGCTGGAATACCCATCCACGACCCATTTTCAATGCCCTGGCTGAGGGAAGGGGGTACTCACCCAAGATTTGATGGTACATGGCCTCGTCCATCGTCCCATTGATGCGGTGAAGTTGTCCTGTCTCCTTAGCAGAAAAACACCCCCAAAGCATAATGTTTCCACCTCCATGTTTGATGGTGGGGATGGTGTTCTTGGGGTCATAGGCAGCATTCCTCCTCCTCCAAACACGGCGAGTTGAGTTGATGCCAAAGAGCTCCATTTTGGTCTCATCTGACCACAACACTTTCACCCAGTTGTCCTCTGAATCATTCAGATGTTCATTGGCAAACTTCAGACGGGCATGTATATGTGCTTTCTTGAGCAGGGGGACCTTGCGGGCGCTGCAGGATTTCAGTCCTTCACGGCGTAGTGTGTTACCAATTGTTTTCCTGGTGACTATGGTCCCAGCTGCTTTGAGATCATTGACAAGCTCCTCTCGTGTTGTTCTGGGCTGATTCCTCACCGTTCTCATGATCATTGCAATTCCACGAGGTGAGATCTTGCATGGAGCCCCAGGCCGAAGGAGATTGACAGTTCTTTTGTGTTTCTTCCATTTGCGAATAATCGCACCAACTGTTGTCACCTTCTCACCAAGCTGCTTGGCGATGGTCTTGTAGCCCATTCCAGCCTTGTGTAGGTCTACAATCTTGTCCCTGACATCCTTGGAGAGCTCTTTGGTCTTGGCTATGGTGGTGAGTTTGGAATCTGATTGATTGATTGGTTCTGTGGACAGGTGCCTTTTATACAGGTAACAAACTGAGATTAGGAGCACTCCCTTTAAGAGTGTGCTCCTAATCTCAGCTCGTTACCTGTATAAAAGACACCTGGGAGCCAGAAATCTTTCTGATTGAGAGGGGGTCAAATACTTATTTACCTCATTAAAATGCAAATCAATTTCTAACATTTTTGACATGCGTTTTTCTGGATTTTTTTGTTGTTATTCTGTCTCTCACTGTTCAAATAAACCTACCATTAAAATTATAGACTGATCATTTCTTTGTCAGTGGGCAAACGTACAAAATCAGCAGGGGATCAAATACTTTTTTCCCTCACTGTAACTGCATAGGATACTGTATGGTGCCATTTAGTATGCAGACATTGTCTCTTTGCTCGCACGCACACACACACACACACACACACACACACACACACACACACACACACACACACACACACACACACACACACACACACACCACACACACACACACGCATGTTTGGTAGGGATGATTGAACCTATGTCCTACCGGTGTGGGCTTTCAGGTTGTTCAGTTCAATCTCTTCCTTGTGGTTCTTCAGGTTCTGTATGTCAGTGAAGAAGCTGTTGTTGTAGAGGACCAGGATGTACATCTTACTGAAGGGGTGAGGGATCTGGACCATGATCACTGCTGAGGTGTGGGAGATCTAGAGAGAGAGAGAGTAGGGTGAGGGATCTGGACCATGATCACTGCTGAGGTGTGGGAGATCTAGAGAGAGAGACTAGGGTGAGGGATCTGGACCATGATCACTGCTGAGGTGTGGGAGATCTAGAGAGAGAGAGAGTAGGGTGAGGGATCTGGACCATGATCACTGCTGAGGTGTGGGAGATCTAGAGAGAGAGAGTAATGTGAGGGATCTGGACCATGATCACTGCTTAGGTGTGGGAGATCTAGAGAGAGTAGGGAGAGAGAGAGGGAGTAGAGAGAGATGAGAGGTGAGAGAGTAGGGAGAGAGAGAGTAGGGAGAGATGAGAGAGATGAGAGAGATGAGAGAGAGTAGGGAGAGAGAGAGAGGAGAGAGAGGGAGTAGGGAGAGAGAGAACAAAAGAGAGAGAGAGAGAGAGAGAGAGAGTAGGGAGAGATGAGAGAGTAGGGAGAGATGAGAGTGAGTAGGGAGAGAGAGAACAAGAGAGAGAGAGAGAGAGAGTAGGGAGAGAGAGAACAAGAGAGAGAGAGAGAGAGTAGGGAGAGATGAGAGAGTAGGGAGAGATGAGAGTGAGTAGGGGAGAGAGAGAACAAGAGAGAGAGAGAGAGAGAGAGAGAGTAGGGAGAGAGAGAACAAGAGAGAGTAGGGAGAGAGAGTAGGGAGAGATGAGAGAGAGTAGGGAGAGATGAGAGAGAGTAGGGAGAGATGAGAGAGAGTAGGGAGAGATGAGAGAGTAGGGAGAGAGAGAGAGATGATTACTGAGAGAGAGAGAGAGAGAGAGAGAGAGAGAGAGAGAGAGAGAGAGAGAGAGAGAGAGAGAACTAAATTGTTCTGGGGGTAGACCTGTTAGAAGGAGTGAAAGCAGGGCAGTAGCTCAACCTCAAACGTCTCCTCCTCATCTGAAATTAGAAAGATGTGAACACCTGCAAATCGTGATCTGTCCAAATGATCAAAGTTCCTCGTTAGTCATATCGTCCCATAGCATTATGTACGTCTGTCCATCAGAGACAAACATCAACACAAATACCTACGAAAACTCTTTTAACCCATAGAAACAGCTTCACGTGACATCATGCACGTGCGCAGGCACACAGGCATGCACACACAGGCATGCACACACACCCACACACACGCACACGCACACGCACACGCACACGCACAGACACGCACACACGCACACACGCACACACGCACACACACACACACACACACACACACACACACACACACACACACACACACACACACACACACAACCCTAAGAGCCCGTAGGAACAGCTTCACGTGACATCCACATCAATTTACAGCTTAGTATCCTCTACTGTCTGACTGGCCCAGACTGGACTCTAACCAACACACGTGATCTATCTCTTGGACAACGTTCCAACAGGTCGAGACCCAAAAGGTACCGATTGAATGGCTCCATCCGGAACATTTCAAAGTAGCTGTGGATTGGCTTAAGACACATTCTGAACTCTGTAACACGCACGCAAACACAACCCTTAGAGCCCGTTGGGACAGCTCCACATGGGGCTCACCTGTTTCACCTTCATACTAGGCTTGTTGTTCACATCAAGGTAGCTGGGGCTGATGCTGATTGGGTCCTCCGGGGACATTCCAGAAGGGCAGTCGTCCAATCCGCAGGGAGAGTACGGTGGGAGGGTCGTAAAATCAGACTGAACAATGATGCTCGGCAAAGAGTTGCTACCGTCGTCGGTACACACCTATAAGAACAATAACAATCATCATCATCATCATCATCATCATCCTAAATATAACCATAACAATAATCATACAAATATTTTATAAAAGTAATCAGAACAATAACAATAATAATAACAATAATTCATTTGTATAGCTCATTTCCCACGCTCAATGAACATACAATATAACATGATGTAATGTATTCTATCTGCTATGAACGATATACTGTTACTATGACAACCTACTATGATGGCCTACACTGTCTCAACACTCTATCATGATCATACCAGATGTATTTCTGTAGTTTGAAAATGTACATATCTTGAAAACCTGATTAGTGACAAGCAAATCATTTTGGGACTATGTCAACAATGGTCTATTGAAACAAATACCAAAAGCTAGTTTATTTTAGGGTGGATTTTTTTAAGTGATAATAATAATGATATGTATTAGTCTACACACCATATTGAGCATGTGCAGAGCGTTGCGGTTCGCAGGCATCCTGGGGTTCTGACTGAGGAGGCTGTAGCCTGAAAACCCGGCCGGAGTATCACACACCATCCTCTCGTTGGTCCTGGTCGGAAACACACGGCGGTTACCAGTGTTTGGGTCAAATCCAGTTCAAGGCAGTCAATGTAGGAAGTCATTTTCATTTACATTTAAAAACAATGGGAAACACTTTTGAAATAAATAGCTTGTACTTTTCAGTGTATTGACAAGTCATTGAAAATAGATTGAATATCCAATTTTGCTTCAACTTGTGTTTTTTACCGGTTGGGGAAGACTGCCAACCAGCGTAGAAACCCCAACAGTTCACAGGAGCAGTTGAATGGGTTGGTGTAGAGTTCACACGTGGTTAATCTACTGAGCCCCGTAAACAAGCCTCCGTCCAGCACCTGAATCCTGTTCATGGAGAGGTCAATGTTCTCTATGTTAGGACACTCCTCAAAGGTGTTGGGGGTGACTGCCTCGATCAGGTTGGCCTGTAGGTAGAGGTACTGCAGCTTCCCCAGCCCTCTGAGGATTCCCTCTGTTAGGTTCCTCAGACGGTTAAACCCCAACTGCAGCACCTGGTAAGAAAGATAAGGTAAGGTAAGAGAAGGTAAGGTAGGAAAGGGTAAGGTAAGAAAAGGTAAGGTAAGAAAAGGCAAGATAAGAAAGGGTAAGGTAAGAAAAGGTAAGGTGAAGTAGGGTAAGAAAGGGTAAGGTAAGAAAGGGTATGTTAAGAATGAGTAAGTTAAAAAAGGGTAAGATAAATAAGAAAGGGTAAGGTAAGAAAATGTTAGGTAGAGTATGGTATGAAAGGGTAAGTTGAGGTAAGACAGGGTAAGGTAAGAAATTGTAATGTAAGGTAGGAAAGTAAGGTAAAGTAAGAAAGGGTAAGGTAGGTGAGAAAGCGGAAGGTAGGAAAGAGTAAGCTAAGAAAGGGTAAGGTAGGTAGGTGAGAAAGGGTAAGGTAGGAAGGTAAGGTAAGACAGGATTAGGAAAGCATAAGCTAAGAAATGGTAAGGTAAGGTAAGAATGGGGAAGGTAAGTAAAGGGAAGGTAGGACATATTAAGGTAAAGTAGGAAAGGGTAAGCTAAGAAAGGGTAAGGTAAGAATGAGTAAAGTAAGAAAGGGTAAGGTAAGAAGCGTATGTCAAGGTAGGGTAGGAAGGTAAGTAAGGGTAAGGTAGAAAGGGGTAAGGTAGGGTAGGAAAGGGTAAGGTAAGGTCCGAAAGGGTAAGGTAAGAATGAGTCAGGTAAGAAAGGGTATGGTAAGAAGGGCAAGGCAAGGTGAGGTAGGGTAAGGTAAGAACCAGTAAGGTAAGAAAGGGTAAGGTAAGGTAAGAAAGGGTAAGGTAGGGTAAAAAGGGTAAGGTAAAGGGGTAAGGTAAAGTAGGTAAGAAAGGGTAAGGTAATGTAAGAAAGGGTAAGGTAAGGTGGGTAAGAAAAGGTAAGGTAAGGTAAGTGGGGTAAGGTAAGACAGGGTAAGGTAAGGTAGGAAAAGGTAAGGTTTGGTAAGGTAAGGAAGGGAAAGGTAAGAAAGGGTAAGGTAAGGTAAGAAGGTAAGATAAGGAAAGAAAGGCTAAGATAAGATAAGAAAGGGTAAGGTAAGAAATGGTAAGATAAGGTTACGTAAGGTAAGGTAACGTAAGGTAACGTGAGGTAATGTGAGGTGAGGTGAGGTAAGGTGAGGTAACGTGAGGTAATGTGAGGTGAGGTGAGGTAAGGTAAGGTGAGGTAAGGTGAGGTAAGGTGAGGTGAGGTAACGTGAGGTAATGTGAGGTGAGGTGAGGTAAGGTAAGGTGAGGTAAGGTGAGGTAAGGTGAGGTAAGGTGAGGTAAGGTAAGGTGAGGTAAGGTGAGGTGAGGTGAGGTAAGGTGAGGTGAGGTAAGGTGAGGTAAGGTAACGTGAGGTAAGATGAGGTAAGGTGAGGCAAGGTGAGGTGAGGTAAGGTGAGGTAAGGTGAGGTAAGGTGAGGTGAGGTAACATGAGGTAAGGTAACGTGAGGTAAGGTAGCGTAAGGTAAGGTAACGTGAGGTAAGGTAGCGTGAGGTAAGGTAGCGTGAGGTCAGGTAACGTGAGGTAAGGTAGCGTGAGGTAAGGTAGCGTGAGGTAAGGTAACGTGAGGTAAAGTGAGGTAAGGTGAGGTAAGGTAACGTGAGGTAAGGTAGCGTGAGGTAACGTAACGTGAGGTAAGGTAAGGTAACATACGGTAAGGGAATGTGATTGAAGGTAAGGTACCAAATGGCACACTTCTCCCTACATAGTTCACCAGAGCCCCAGGAATCACTGCGATGTTCAGGACCAACCTGTAGGTTGAACTGGGCCGAGAAAGCTCCATCCTCCACGTACGAGATCTCATTCTTGGTGAGGTTTAGGTACGTCAGGTTCCCAAAGCGGCTGAGCGATGAGAAATGGATACTCTTGATCTTATTCTCATTGAGCCTCAGGTCCACGATAGTGCTGTTCAAAGCAGACTTTATTTAAAGTGCATTTAAACTTGCAATAACACACTTCACAAAAAAAACTGACGAAGGTCAACAGGTTGATACAGGTCTTTCTTTTCTTCAAAGGCAATTTACAGTAAAACATTCACATGACAACAAGTAAAACCTAACTAGAAGTAAACATAGACAAACAAAGGAAAATAAAACACACAGAATGCCTAAACAATGCTGTCTGCCTGGGGTTGCAAAATTCCCGTAACTTTCCCTATTTTTGCCAGGTTATCCAAAAATCCTGGTTGGAATATTTCTGGAATCAGTTGGGAATAAGCAGGAAATCTGGGAATCCAATTTGTGCAATTTAATCAAATGCGTTCAATCAAATGAAAATAAGAAAATGCATTCAAGAACAGTAAATTGGATAATAGAACATATTAAAAACACAAATTATGTTTAATGAGCCAAATAAAATCACTGATTAAAAACTTCGGGAATCTCTGGAATTTTGCAACCCTATCTCTGCCACACTTACCTGTTGATGTGGCAGGGATAGCTTCATACGGGGGCTGGTTCTTACCTGTTAATGTGGGCAGGGATAGCTTCATACGGGGGCTGGTTCTTACCTGTTAATGTGGGCAGGGATAGCTTCATACGGGGGCTGGTTCTTACCTGTTGATGTGGCAGGGATAGCTTCATACGGGGGCTGGTTCTTACCTGTTAATGTGGGCAGGGATAGCTTCATACGGGGGCTGGTTCTTACCTGTTGATGTGGCAGGGATAGCTTCATACGGGGGCTGGATCTTACCTGTTGATGTGGCAGGGATAGCTTCATACGGGGGCTGGTTCTTACCTGTTGATGTGGGCAGGGATAGCTTCATACGGGGGCTGGTTCTTACCTGTTGATGTGGCAGGGATAGCTTCATACGGGGGCTGGTTCTTACCTGTTGATGTGGCAGGGATAGCTTCATACGGGGGCTGGATCTTACCTGTTGATGTGGCAGGGATAGCTTCATACAGGGGGCTGGTTCTTACCTGTTGATGTGGGCAGGGACAGCTTCATACGGGGGCTGGTTCTTACCTGTTGATGTGGGCAGGGATAGCTTCATACGGGGGCTGGTTCTTACCTGTTGATGTGGGCAGGGACAGCTTCATACAGGGGGCTGGTTCTTACCTGTTAATGTGGGCAGGAATAGCTTCATACGGGGCTGGTTCTTACCTGTTGATGTGGCAGGGATAGCTTCATACGGGGGCTGGTTCTTACCTGTTGATGTGGCAGGGATAGCTTCATACAGGGGGCTGGTTCTTACCTGTTGATGTGGGCAGGGATAGCTTCATACGGGGGCTGGTTCTTACCTGTTGATGTGGCAGGGATAGCTTCATACGGGGGCTGGTTCTTACCTGTTAATGTGGGCAGGGATAGCTTCATACGGGGGCTGGTTCTTACCTGTTGATGTGGCAGGGATAGCTTCATACGGGGGCTGGTTCTTACCTGTTGATGTGGGCAGGGATAGCTTCATACGGGGGCTGGTTCTTACCTGTTGATGTGGGCAGGGATAGCTTCATAAGGGGGCTGGTTCTGGCTGCAGATAGCCAACCACACGAAGCCCTTCTCCCCCTCAATCAGCCAACAGTCGCCCGTCACCGTGGGAAACTGGATGATTGACAGTAGGGCAAAGCCATAGAGGAAGGCAAACCAACTGGTTGCCGACAATGCCACCGAAGCCCTGCCCACTCTGTTGTTAAACCCCGCCTCTCGGGGTTGTATTGGCGTTCTGATGATGACGTCCATGTTGTTGATTATAGTTGTAATTGTTTATTGATTTGTTTATTTATCCAGGTTAGCGTCACTGCGAGGAAGAGAAGTGTAGAGAATGATGATTGTTACTATAGTCCAATTTTCATCTGGCATGGATTAATAAAGCTTTCTTCTTCTCCTGCTTCTAGTTGAACCTATCCAACGAGCACCTTGTGCACTGTGATCTCCAGAGCTATACAGCCTTTACCCATGTTAGCGCTCCACTGTATTGTTAGTCCACTCGGCAGTAAAAGGCAGGGTTAGGTTGGAAGGAGAGAGTATTGTTGGCCCTTCATAGTCTTTGTCTCAGGTTAGCCCCACAAAAAAAGGAAGGTTTTAAAAAGAAAAGTGGTCACTCGTCTTTCTCTCAGGTTAGTCCGTAGGAAGGACCCAACATCTTTTTGACTTGCGGACCCATTACATATTTTGCTTATCCAGATTCACTGGATTTTTTCCCCCGCACCAATCAAAAGTTTTGGGGCAGATGGTCCTCCTTTGATTGGTCTGGAGGAAGGGTGGTCCTCCTTTGATTGGTCCGGAGGAAGAATGGTCCTCCTTTGATTGGTCCGGAGGAAGGGAGAAGAGTTAGAGGGAAATACCTTGACGTAGCTCATTGGACAGAGTCTCTGCACCTTTTATTTATGCACTTTGCACCATGACATATCAATCTAAGCCTCCATTGAGATTTTTTTTCCTGTTTTCCACGGTGTGTGAGAGTCAGGGATGACAAGGCCCGCCTCTGGAACTACATTTGTCTGTGGTCCTGGGGACTGTCGTCAGGGAGACGGCTGGGTGTGGCTCTGTCCTTTTCCTCCCATCTGATTGGGTATTTCACCATTTGATGGTTGGTCTTCTGCATCCCTGATTGGATCCCTGTCTACTCTCCTGCCTCCTCATTGGTGGTTCATAGGTTGGTCAGAAACTGGAGAGAAAGGAGAGAGAGTAGGTCAGACAAACTTCAAAATCGGGGAAAAAACAAACAAATGAAATCTTAAAAGTGAATACATGTTTCCCCCTAACTTAAATTTGCTTGAAAATCAGAAACAAGGTTTCAATATTGCTGTCCATCAATGACACACAAACAAATGTAGTGATCTTGAGAAATCTTGACAAAAACGATGGGTAAATGTTGCCCTAAGAGTTGTGCAAAGTTGGTAGAATTTTATTTTAAATGAGTCCCAGCTGTAATGGCTGCCAAAGGTGCTTCCACCCAGTATTAAGTCTTGGGCTATGAAAACATACGCAATCAAGACTTCTTCATGTATTCATTTTGTATTGATTTGGAAAATGTTCTAAAATGTGTCTTTTCACTTTTGATAAATGCTGAGTAGGTTGTGTTGAGTGATCGGGGAAAAAAATGGAATTCCCTTTTGAGATGGAATTTAAAGGAAGTTAAATGTGAAGACCGTGCCGGAGGTGTGTAGATTTTAACTAGCGACTGTATCTTCATACAAAACATCAAAGAACAACAAATTGCTGTACCATTACAGAGCATTAACCCACATCCCTTACATGAAAACTCTTGAGTTTTCAACCAAAACCCATCGTAATCATCATCTCTGGTGCTGTTACTAGGAACTAATCATCATCTCTGGTGCTGTTACTAGGAACTAATCATCATCTCTGGTGCTGTTACTAGGAACTAATCATCATCTCTGGTGCTGTTACTAGGAACTAATCATCATCTCTGGTGCTGTTACTAGGAACTAATCATCATCTCTGGTGCTGTTACTAGGAACTAATCATCATCTCTGGTGCTGTTACTAGGAACTAATCATCATCTCTGGTGCTGTTACTAGGGACTAATTTTCATCTCACAGGTTAGTGTCCCTTTATATGGTAATTTTCCCCAGATAGTGAACGTGTGTTTGAAAATACTCCAGCTAGTTTGACTCTAAACATGTAAAGAAAAGGGAGGGAGGGAGGGAGGGAGGGAGGGAGGGAGGGAGGGAGGGAGGGAGGGAAAGAAAGGCTCAGATAGAGATGGAGGGAAATCAAGAGATAGAGACAGATCGCTACACTGCTTACCCACTCTAGAATCTGCTAGAACAACAATACATCTGTTTTCTCTCTGAATTAGATTGAATGCATTGAAATGGTGCCTTATAAACTGTCCCTTTGTCAGACAAGGAACCAGAATGAATGCCTTACAAATTATCCTTTTCCAGATAAAGAACTATACAGTCACGTCACCCTTTTATATACATACAGAGAGGGATGAAAAAAGGAAAAGAGAGAGGGAAAGTGTGTGTGTGTGTGGGGTGGGGTGGGGGTGGGGGGTGGGGGGGCACTCAGCCACTCAGTACCAGCCACTCAGCACAATCTATAATTGATGGTGAGACTTCCTCCTACATAGCATGAGACAACCTACTACCCACTGTGGTTAGGCCACTGACTGCTGCCAGCCTGCCAGCCAGCCACACACACACACACACACACACACACACACACACACACACACACACACACACACACACACACACACACACACACACACACACACACACACACACACACACACACACACACACACACACTACCAGAGACACCAACAGGAAACATTAATTCCGTTGCAATACAATAAAAAAGATTTAGCTGAGAGAAAAATATAGAGACAGGGAGGGCGAGAGAGAGAGACAGACAGACAGACAGAGAGTATAGAGAGACAGAGAGAGAGATAGAGAGAGAGGGTGAAATACCACAGTGTGCCATCACAGCAGCAAGATGTGTGACATGTTTCCACCAGAAAAGGTCAACCAGTGAAGAACAAACAACATTGTAAATACAACCCATATTTATGTTTATATTTTTTCCTTCTGTACTTTAACCATTTGCAAATCGTTACAACACTGTATATAGACATAATATGACATTTGTAATGTCTTTATTCTTTTGGAACTTCTGTGAGTGTTATGTTACTGTTAATTTTTATTGTTTATTTCACTTTTGTATATTATCTACACTTGCTCTGGCAATGTTAACATATGTTTCCCATGCCAATAAAGTGCCTTGAATTGAATTGAATTGAGAGAGAGAAAGAGAGACATCAAGTGTGCAGTTAAAATTGACAAAAAACACACACATTTCTTTCCACAGGGCTGTGGGGTGAGACAGGGATGCAGCTTAAGCTCCACCCTCTTCAACATATATCAACGAATTGGCGAGGGCACTAGAACAGTCTGCAGCACCCGGCCTTACCCTACTAGAATCTGAAGTCGAATGTCTACTGTTTGCTGATGATCTGGTGCTTCTGTCACCAACCAAGGAGGGCCTACAGCAGCACCGAGATATTCTGCTCAGATTCTGTCAGACCTGGGCCCTGACAGTAAATCTGATGTTCCAAACGTTGCAAATATAAATTCCATCTAGACACCGTTGCCCTAGAGCACACAAAAAACGATACATACCTCGGCCTAAACATCAGCGCCACAGGTAACTTCCACAAAGCTGTGAACGAGCTGAGAGAGGAGGCAAGAAGGGCCTTCTATGCCATCAAAAGGAACATAAAATTCAACATACCAATTAGGATCTGGCAAAAAATACTTGAATCAGTGACAGAACCCATTGCCCTTTATGGTTGTGAGGTCTGGGGTCCGCTCACCAACCAAGAATTAACAAAATGGGACAAACACCAAATTGAGACTCTGCATGCAGAATTCTGCTAAAATATCCTCAGTGTACAACGTAAAACACCAAATAATGCATGCAGGGCAGAATTAGGCCGATACCTGCTAATTATCAAAATCCAGGAACGAGTCGATAAATTCTACAACCACCTAAAAGGAAGTGATTCCCAAACCTTCCATAACAAAGCCATCACCTACAGAGAGGTGAACCTGGAGAAGAGTCCTCCAAGCAAGCTGGTCCTGGGACTCTGTTCACAAACACAAACAGACCCCACAGAGCCCCAGGACAACAACACAATTAGACCCAACTAAATCAGGAGAAAGCAAAAGATAATTACTTGATACATTGGAAAGAATTGACAAAAAAACTAATAACTAAAATGCTATTTGGCCCTAAACAGAGAAGAAACTGAGCTGCGCTTCCTAACCTCCTGCCAAATGTATGCCCATAGACACATATTTCCCTCAGATTTAAAGAATTCGCAAACAAATCCAATTTGATATACTTTTGAAACTTGCAATAACTGGGGACATGGGCTGGGAACCCTGTGAGGTGAGATGGAAGGCGTGTATGGTGAGACTTTAGGATAGACTGTTGGATATGGGCTGGGAACCCTGTGAGGTGAGATGGAAGGCGTGTATGGTGAGACTTTAGAATAGACTGTTGGATATGGGCTGGGAACCCTGTGAGGTGAGATGGAAGGCGTGTATGGTGAGACTTTAGAATAGACTGTTGGATATGGGCTGGGAACCCTGTGAGGTGAGATGGAAGGCGTGTATGGTGAGACTTTAGAATAGACTGTTGGATATGGGCTGGGAACCCTGTGAGGTAAGATGGAAGGCGTGTATGGTGAGACTTTAGAATAGACTGTTGGATATGGGCTGGGAACCCTGTGAGGTGAGATGGAAGGCGTGTATGGTGAGACTTTAGAATAGACTGTTGGATATGGGCTGGGAACCCTGTGAGGTGAGATGGAAGGCGTGTATGGTGAGACTTTAGAATAGACTGTTGGATATGGGCTGGGAACCCTGTGAGGTAAGATGGAAGGTGTGTATGGTGAGACTTTAGAATAGACTGTTGGATATATCAACTGACAGAATAGCTAGTAACGTTTTTCAATGGGATCTATCCATAGGCGGAGCCTGGGCAACTGAAATGTCTGACCTTTTTCAACAGTCTGACTGTGAACATCTGTATGAAAACCAAGTTAAGGGAGACATAGATATGATTAAAAAACAACTGTTGATGCAACATGAAAAAAATAGGTGAAGGAGATTAATCATAAACCCAAATTGAGAACCTTGTGATTGATTAAGGGTGAATTAGTGTGTGAGAGATATTATGTATAACCTACCTAAAAGCAAGAGATCACCTTGTGCACAGGTGAAATCAGGGATATTGGCTCTGCATATTAAAACAGGTGAGATCAGGGATATTGGCTCTGCATATTAAAACAGGCGAGATCAGGGATATTGGCTCTGCATATTAAAACAGGTGAGATCAGGGACATTGGCTCTGCATATTAAACAGGTGAGATCAGGGATATTGGCTCTGCATATTAAAACAGGTGAGATCAGGGATATGGCTCTTGCATATTAAAACAGGTGAGATCAGGGATATTGCTCTGCATATTAAAACAGGTGAGATCAGGGATACTGGCTCTGCATATTAAAACAGGTGAGATCAGGGATATTGGCTCTGCATATTAAAACAGATGAGATCAGGGATACTGGCTCTGCATATTAAAACAGGTGAGATCAGGGATATTGGCTCTGCATATTAAAACAGGTGAGATCAGGGATATTGGCTCTGCATATTAAAACAGGTGAGATCAGGGATATTGGCTCTGCATATTGAAACAGGTGAGATCAGGGATATTGGCTCTGCATATTGAAACAGGTGGGATCAGGGATATTGGCTCTGCATATTAAAACAGGTGAGATCAGGGATATTGGCTCTGCATATTAAAACAGGTGAGATCAGGGATACTGGCTCTGCATATTTAAAACAGGTGAGATCAGGGATATTGGCTCTGCATATTAAAACAGGTGAGATCAGGGATATTGGCTCTGCATATTGAAACAGGTGAGATCAGGGATATTGGCTCTGCATATTAAAACAGGTGAGATCAGGGATATTGGCTCTGCATATTAAAACAGGTGAGATCAGGGATATTGGCTCTGCAAATTAAAACAGGTGAGATCAGGGATATTGGCTCTGCATATTAAAACAGGTGAGATCAGGGATATTGGCTCTGCATTTAAAACAGGTGCGATCAGGATATTGCCTCTTCATATTAAAACAGGTGGATCAGGGATATTGGCTCTGCATATTTAAAACAGGTGAGATCAGGGATATTGGCTCTGCATATTAAAACAGGTGAGATCAGGGATATTGGCTCTGCATATTGAAACAGGTGAGATCAGGGATATTGCCTCTGCATATTAAAACAGGTGAGATCAGGGATATTGGCTCTGCATATTAAAACAGGTGAGATCAGGGATATTGGCTCTGCATATTAAACAGTGTGATCATGGATATTGGCTCTGCATATTAAAACAGGTGAGATCAGGGATATTGGCTCTGCATATTAAAACAGGTGAGATCAGGGATATTGGCTCTGCATATTAAAACAGGTGAGATCAGGGATATTGGCTCTGCATATTAAAACAGGTGAGATCAGGGATATTGGCTCTGCATATTAAAACAGGTGAGATCAGGGATATTGGCTCTGCAATTAAAACAGGTGAGATCAGGGATATTGGCTCTGCATATTAAAACAGGTGAGATCAGGGATATTGGCTCTGCATATTAAAACAGGTGAGATCAGGGATATTGGCTCTGCATATTAAAACAGGTGATGATCAGGGATATTGCCTCTGCATATTAAAAACAGTGTAGATCAGGGATATTGGCTCTGCATATTAAAACAGGTGAGATCAGGGATATTGGCTCTGCATATTAAAACAGGTGAGATCAGGGTTATTGGCTCTGCATATTAAAACAGGTGAGATCAGGGATATTGGCTCTGCATATTAAAACAGGTGAGATCAGGGATATTGGCTCTGCATATTAAAACAGGTGAGATCAGGGATCTTGGCTCTGCATATTAAAACAGGTGAGATCAGGGATATTGGCTCTGCATATTAAACAGGTGAGATCAGGGATATTGGCTCTGCATATTAAAACAGGTGAGATCAGGGATATTGGCTCTGCATATTAACAACAGGTCAGATCAGGGATATTGGCTCTGCATATTAAAACAGGTGAGATCAGGGATATTGGCTCTGCATATTAAAACAGGTGAGATCAGGATATTGGCTCTGCATATTAAAACAGGTGAGATCAGGGTATTGGCTCTGCATATTAAAAACAGGTGAGATCCGGGATATTGGCTCCGCATATTAAAAAGGTTGAGATCAGGGATATTGGCTCTGCATATTGAAACAGGTGAGATCAGGGATATTGGGCTCTGCTATAAAACAGGTGAGATCAGGGATATTGGCTCTGCATATTAAAACAGGTGAGATCAGGGATATTGCCTCTGCATATTGAAACAGGTGAGATCAGGGATATTGGCTCTGCATATTGAAACAGGTGAGATCAGGGATATTGGCTCTGCATATTAAAACAGGTGAGATCAGGGATATCTGGCTCCTGCATATTAAAACAGGTAAGATCAGGGATAACTGGCTCTGCATATAAAACAGGTGAGATCAGGGATACTGGCTCTGCCTATTAAAACAGGTGAGATCAGGGATACTGGCTCTGCATATTTAAAACAGGTGAGATCAGGGATATTGGCTCTGCATATTTAAAACAGGACTAGATCAAGGATATTGGCTCTGCATATTAAAACAGTGAGATCAGGGATATTGGCTTGCAATATTAAAAAAGGTGAGATCAGGATATTGCTCTGATATTAAAACAGGTGAGATCAGGGATATTGGCTCTGCATATTAAAACGGTGAGATCAGGGATATTGGCTCTGCATATTAAAACCAGGTGAGATCAGGGATATTGGCTCTGCATATTAAAACAGGTGAGATCAGGGATATTGGCTCTGCATATACATTAAAACAGGTAGATCAGGGATATTGGCTCTGCATATTAAACAGGTTGAGATCAGGGATATTGCCTTTGCATATTAAAAACAGGTGAGCTCAGGGATATTGGCTCTGCATATTAAAACAGGTGAGATCAGGGATATTGGCTCTGCATATTAAAACAGGTGAGATCAGGGATATTGGCTCTGCATATTAAAACAGGTGAGCTCAGGGATATTGGCTCCTGCATATTTAAAACAGGTGAGATCAGGGATATTGGCTCTGCATATTAAAACCAGGTGAGATCAGGATATTGGCTCTTGCATATTAAAACAGGTGAGATCAGTGATATTGGCTCTGCATATTAAAACAGGTGAGATCGGGATATTGGCTCTGCATATTAAAACAGGTGAGATCAGGGATATTGGCTCTGCATATTAAAACAGGTGAGATCAGGGATATTGGCTCTGCATATTAAAACTGGTGTGATCAGGGATATTGGCTCTGCATATTAAAACAGGTGAGATCAGGGATATTGGCTCGCATATTAAAACAAGGTGAGATCAGGGATATTGGCTCTGCATATTAAACAGGTGAGATCAGGGATATTGGCTCTGCATATTAACCAGGTGAGATCAGGATATTGGCTCTGCATATTAAAAACAGGTGAGATCAGGGTTATTGGCTCTGCATATTAAAACAGGTGGAGATTCAGGGATATTGCCTCTGCATATTAAAACAGGTGAGATCAGGGATATTGCCTCTGCATATTAAAACAGGTGAGATCAGGGATATTGGCTCTGCATATTAAAACAGGTGAGATCAGGGATATTGGCTCTGCATATTAAAACAGGTGAGATCAGGGATATTGGCTCTGCATATTAAAACAGGTGAGATCAGGGATATTGGCTCCGCATATTAAAAAAGGTGAGATCAGGGATATTGGCTCCGCATATTGAAACAGGTGAGATCAGGGATATTGGCTCCGCATATTAAAACAGGTGAGATCAGGGATATTGGCTCTGCATATTAAAACAGGTGAGATCAGGGATATTGCCTCTGCATATTGAAACAGGTGAGATCAGGGATATGGCTCTGCATATTAAAACAGGTGAGATCAGGATATTTGCTCTGCCTATTAAAACAGGTGAGATCAGGGATACTGGCTCTGCATATTAAAACAGGTGAGATCAGGGATACTGGCTCTGCATATTAAAACGGTGAGATCAGGGATACTGGCTCTGCATATTAAAAACAGGGTGAGATCAGGGATACTGGCTCTGCATATTAAAACAGGTGAGATCAGGGATATTGTGGCTCGGCATATTAAACAGGTGAGATCAGGGATATTGGCTCTGCATATTAAAACAGGTGAAGATCAGGGATATTGGCTCTGCATATTAAAACAGGTGAGATCAGGGATACTTGGCTATGCATATTAAAACAGGTGAGATCAGGGCTATTGGCTTGCATATTAAAAACAGGTGAGATCAGGATATTGGCTCTGCATATTAAACAGGTGAGATCAGGGATATTGGCTCTGCATATTAAAACAGTGAGATCAGGATATTGGCTCTGCATATTAAAAACAGGTTGATCAGGGATATTGGCTCTGCATATTAAAACAGGTGAGATCAGGGATATTGGCTCTGATATTAAAACAGGTAGATCAGGGGTTATTGGCTCTGCATATTAAAACAGGTGAGATCAGGGATATTGGCTCTGCATATTAAAACAGGTGAGATCAGGGATATTGGCTCTGCATATTAAAACAGGTGAGATCAGGGATATTGGCTCTGCATATTAAAAACAGGTGAGATCAGGGATATGGCTCTGCATATTAAAACAGGTGAGATCAGGATATTGGCTCTGCATATTAAAACAGGTCAGATCAGGGATATGGCTCTGCATATTAAAACAGGTGAGATCAGGGATATTGGCTCTGCATATTAAAAACAGGTCAGATCAGGGATATTGGCTCTGCATATTAAAACAGGTGAGATCAGGGATATTGGCTCTGCATATTAAAACAGGTGAGATCAGGGATATTGGCTCTGCATATTAAAAGGTGAGATCAGGGATATTGGCTCTGCATATAAAACAGGTGAGTCAGGGATATTGGCTCGCATATTAAAAAAGGTGAGGATCAGGGATATTGGCTCTGCATATTGAAACAGGTGAGATCAGGGATATTGGCTCTGCATATTAAAACAGGGAGTCAGGGATATTGGCTGCATAGTAAAACAGTGAGATCAGGGATATTGCCTCGCATATTGAAACAGGTGAGATCAGGGATATTGGCTCTGCATATTAAAACAGGTGAGATCAGGGATATTTGCTCTGCATATTAAAACAGGTGAGATCAGGGATACTGGCTCTGCATATTAAAAAGGTAAGATCAGGGATACTGGCTCTGCATATTAAACAGGTGAGATCAGGGATACTGGCTCTGCATATTAAAACAGGTGAGATCAGGGATATGGCTCTGCATATTCCAAAAGTGAGATCGGGATATTGGCTCTGCATATTAAAACAGGATAGATCAGGATATTGGCTCTGCATATTAAAACAGGTGAGATCAGGGATATTGGCTCTGCATATTAAAACAGGTGGTCAAGGGATATGGCTCTGCATATTAAAAACAGGTGGAGTCCGGGATATTGGCTCTGCATATTAAAACAGGTGAGATCAGGGATATTGGCTCTGCATATTAAAACAGGTGAGATCAGGGATATGGCTCTGCATATTAAAACAGGTGAGATCAGGGATATTGGCTCTGCATATTAAAACAGGTGAGATCAGGGATATGGCTCTGCATATTAAAACAGGTGAGATAGGGATATTGCCTTTGCTATTAAAACAGGTGAGATCAGGGATATTGGCTCTGCATATTAAAACAGGTGAGATCAGGGATATTGGCTCTGCATATTAAAACAGGTGAGGATCAGGGTATTGGCTCTGCATATTAAAACAGGTGAGATCAGGGATATGGCTCTGCATATTAAAACAGGTGAGATCAGGATATTGGCTCTGCAGATTAAAACAGGTGAGATCAGGGATATTGGCTCTGCATATTAAACAGGTGAGATCAGTGATATTGGCTCTGCATATTAAACAGGTGAGATCAGGGATATGGCTCTGCATATTAAACAGGTGAGATCAGGGATATTGGCTCTGCATATTAAAACAGTGAGATCAGGGATATTGGCTCTGCATATTAAAACAGGTGAGATCAGGGATATTGGCTCTGCATATTAAAACAGGTGAGATCAGGGATATTGGCTCTGCATATTAAAACAGGTGAGATCAGGGATATTGCCTCTGCATATTAAAACAGGTGAGATCAGGGATATTGCCTCTGCATATTAAAACAGGTGAGATCAGGGATATTGGCTCTGCATATTAAACAGGTGAGATCAGGGATAGGCTCTGCATATTAAAACAGGTGAGATCAGGTATATTGGCTCTGCATATTAAAACAGGTGAGTCAGGGATATGCCTCTGCATATTAAACAGGTGAGATAAGGGATATTGGCTCTGCATATTCAAACAGGTGAGATCCGGGATACTTGGCTCTGCATATTAAAACAGGTGATACAGGGATATTGGCTCCGCATATTAAAAACAGGTGAGATCAGGGATATTGGCTCTGCATATTAAAACAGGTGAGATCAGGGAATATTGGCTCTGCATATTAAAAACAGGTGAGATCAGGGATATTGGCTCTGCATATTAAACAGGTGAGATCAGGGATATTGGCTCTGCATATTAAAACAGGTGAGATCAGGGATCTTGGCTCTGCATATTAAAAACAGGTGAGGATCAGGGATATTGGTATGCATATTAAAACAGGTGAGATCAGGGATATTGCCTCTGCATATTAAAACCGGTGAGATCAGGATATTGGCTCTGCATATTAAAACAGGTGAGATCAGGGATATTGGCTCTGCATATTAAAACAGGTGAGATCAGGGATATGGCTCTGCATATTAAAAACAGGTGAGATCAGGGATATGGCTCTGCATATTAAAACAGGTGAGATCAGGGATATTGGCTCTGCATATTAAACAGGTGAGATCAGGGATATTGGCCTCTGCTATTAAAACTGATGTGAGTCAGGGATATTGGCTCTGATATTAAAACAGGTGAGATCAGGGATATTGGCTCTGCATATAAAACAGGTGAGATCAGGGATATTGGCTCTGCATATTAAAACAGGTGAGATCCGGGATATTGGCTCTGCATATTAAAACAGGTGAGATCAGGGATATTGGCTCTGCATATTAAAACAGGTGAGATCAGGGTTATTGGTCTGCATATTAAAAACAGGTGAGATCAGGGATATTGGCTCTGCATCTTAAAACAGGTGGAGATCAGGGATATTGGCTCTGCATATTAAAACAGGTGAGATCAGGGATATTGGCTTGCATATTAAAACAGGTGAGATCAGGGATATTGGCTCTGCATATTAAAAACAGGTGAGATCAGGGACTATTGCTCTGCCTATTAAACAGGTGAGCTCAGGGATATTGGCTCTCATATGAAACAGGTGAGATCAGGGATATGGCTCGCCTATTGAAACAGGTGTGATCAGGATATTGGCTCGCATATTAAAACAGGTGAGATCAGGGATATTGGCTCTGCATATTAAACAGGTGAGATCAGGGATATTGCCTCTGCATATTGAAACAGGTGAGATCAGGGATATTGGCTCTGCATATTAAAACAGGTGAGATCAGGGATATTTGCTCTGCATATTAAAACAGGTGAGATCAGGGATACTGGCTCTGCATATTAAAACAGGTGAGATCAGGGATACTGGCTCTGCATATTAAAACAGGTGAGATCAGGGATACTGGCTCTGCATATTAAAACAGGTGAGATCAGGGATACTGGCTCTGCATATTAAAACAGGTGAGATCAGGGATATTGGCTCTGCATATTAAAACAGGTGAGATCAGGGATATTGGCTCTGCATATTAAAACAGGTGAGATCAGGGATATTGGCTCTGCATATTAAAACAGGTGAGATCAGGGATATTGGCTCTGCATATTAAAAGGTGAGATCAGGGATATTGGCTCTGCATATTAAAACAGGTGAGATCAGGGATATTGGCTCTGCATATTAAAACAGTGAGATCAGGGATATTGGCTCTGCATATTAAAACAGGTGAGATCAGGGATATTGGCTCTGCATATTAAAACAGGTGAGATCAGGGATATTGGCTCTGCATATTAAAACAGGTGAGATCAGGGATATTGCCTTTGCATATTAAAACAGGTCAGATCAGGGATATTGGCTCTGCATATTAAAACAGGTGAGATCAGGGATATTGGCTCTGCATATTAAAACAGGTCAGATCAGGGATATTGGCTCTGCATATTAAAACAGGTGAGATCAGGGATATTGGCTCTGCATATTAAACAGGTGAGATCAGGGATATTGGCTCTGCATATTAAAACAGGTGAGATCAGGGATATTGGCTCTGCATATTAAAACAGGTGAGATCAGGGATATTGGCTCCGCATATTAAAAAAGGTGAGATCAGGGATATTGGCTCTGCATATTGAAACAGGTGAGATCAGGGATATTGGCTCTGCATATTAAAACAGGTGAGATCAGGGATATTGGCTCTGCATATTAAAACAGGTGAGATCAGGGATATTGCCTCTGCATATTGAAACAGGTGAGATCAGGGATATTGGCTCTGCATATTAAAACAGGTGAGATCAGGGATATTGCCTCTGCATATTAAAACAGGTCATCAGGGATATTGGCTCTGCATATTAAACAGGTAAGATCAGGGATACTGGCTCTGCATATTAAAACAGGTGAGATCAGGGATACTGGCTCTGCATATTAAAACAGGTGAGATCAGGGATACTGGCTCTGCATATTAAAACAGGTGAGATCAGGGATATTGGCTCTGCATATTAAAACAGGATAGATCAAGGATATTGGCTCTGCATATTAAAACAGGTGAGATCAGGGATATTGGCTCTGCATATTAAAACAGGTGAGATCAGGGATATTGGCTCTGCATATTAAAACAGGTGATATCAGGGATATTGGCTCTGCATATTAAAACAGGTGAGATCAGGGATATTGGCTCTGCATATTAAAACAGGTGAGATCAGGGATATTGGCTCTGCATATTAAAACAGGTGAGATCAGGGATATTGGCTCTGCATATTAAAACAGGTGAGATCAGGGATATTGGCTCTGCATATTAAAACAGGTGAGATCAGGGATATTGGCTCTGCATATTAAACAGGTGAGATCAGGGATATTGGCTCTGCATATTAAAACAGGTGAGATCAGGGATATTGGCTCTGCATATTAAAACAGGTGAGATCAGGGATATTGGCTCTGCATATTAAAACAGGTGAGATCAGGGATATTGGCTCTGCATATTAAAACAGGTGAGATCAGTGATATTGGCTCTGCATATTAAAACAGGTGAGATCAGGGATATTGGCTCTGCATATTAAACAGGTGAGATCAGGGATATTGGCTCTGCATATTAAAACAGGTGAGATCAGGGATATTGGCTCTGCATATTAAAACAGTGAGATCAGGGATATTGGCTCTGCAAATTAAAACAGGTGAGATCAGGGATATTGGCTCTGCATATTAAAACAGGTGAGATCAGGGATATTGGCTCTGCATATTGAAACAGGTGAGATCAGGGATATTGCCTCTGCATATTGAAACAGGTGAGATCAGGGATATTGGCTCTGCATATTAAAACAGGTGAGATCAGGGATATTGGCTCTGCATATTAAAACAGGTGAGATCAGGTATATTGGCTCTGCATATTAAAACAGGTGAGATCAGGGATATTGCCTCTGCATATTAAAACAGGTGAGATCAGGGATATTGGCTCTGCATATTAAAACAGGTGAGATCAGGGATATTGGCTCTGCATATTAAAACAGGTGTGATCAGGGATATTGGCTCTGCATATTAAAACAGGTGAGATCAGGGATATTGGCTCTGCATATTAAAACAGGTGAGATCAGGGATATTGGCTCTGCATATTAAAACAGGTGAGATCAGGGATATTGGCTCTGCATATTAAAACAGGTGAGATCAGGGATATTGGCTCTGCATATTAAAACAGGTGAGATCAGGGATATGGCTCTGCATATTAAAACAGGTGAGATCAGGGATATTGGCTCTGCATATTAAAACAGGTGAGATCAGGGATATTGGCTCTGCATATTAAAACAGGTGAGATCAGGGATATTGGCTCTGCATATTAAAACAGGTGTGATCAGGGATATTGGCTCTGCATATTAAAACAGGTGAGATCAGGGATATTGGCTCTGCATATTAAAACAGGTGAGATCAGGGTTATTGGCTCTGCATATTAAAACAGGTGAGATCAGGGATATTGGCTCTGCATATTAAAACAGGTGAGATCAGGGATATTGGCTCTGCATATTAAAACAGGTGAGATCAGGGATATTGGCTCTGCATATTAAAACAGGTGAGATCAGGGATATTGGCTCTGCATATTAAAACAGGTCAGATCAGGGATATTGGCTCTGCATATTAAAACAGGTGAGATCAGGGATATTGGCTCTGCATATTAAAACAGGTCAGATCAGGGATATTGGCTCTGCATATTAAAACAGGTGAGATCAGGGATATTGCCTCTGCATATTAAAACAGGTGAGATCAGGGATATTGGCTCTGCATATTAAAACAGGTGAGATCAGGGATATTGGCTCTGCATATTAAAACAGGTGAGATCAGGGATATTGGCTCCGCATATTAAAAAAGGTGAGATCAGGGATATTGGCTCTGCATATTGAAACAGGTGAGATCAGGGATATTGGCTCTGCATATTAAAACAGGTGAGATCAGGGATATTGGCTCTGCATATTAAAACAGGTGAGATCAGGGATATTGCCTCTGCATATTGAAACAGGTGAGATCAGGGATATTGGCTCTGCATATTAAAACAGGTGAGATCAGGGATATTTGCTCTGCATATTAAAACAGGTCAGATCAGGGATACTGGCTCTGCATATTAAAACAGGTAAGATCAGGGATACTGGCTCTGCATATTAAAACAGGTGAGATCAGGGATACTGGCTCTGCATATTAAAACAGGTGAGATCAGGGATACTGGCTCTGCATATTAAAACAGGTGAGATCAGGGATATTGGCTCTGCATATTAAAACAGGATAGATCAAGGATATTGGCTCTGCATATTAAAACAGGTGAGATCAGGGATATTGGCTCTGCATATTAAAACAGGTGAGATCAGGGATATTGGCTCTGCATATTAAAAGGTGAGATCAGGGATATTGGCTCTGCATATTAAAACAGGTGAGATCAGGGATATTGGCTCTGCATATTAAAACAGGTGAGATCAGGGATATTGGCTCTGCATATTAAAACAGGTGAGATCAGGGATATTGGCTCTGCATATTAAAACAGGTGAGATCAGGGATATTGGCTCTGCATATTAAAACAGGTGAGATCAGGGATATTGCCTTTGCATATTAAACAGGTGAGATCAGGATATTGGCTCTGCATATTAAAACAGGTGAATCAGGGATATTGGCTCTGCATATTAAAACAGGTGAGATCAGGGATATTGGCTCTGCATTTAAACGGTGAGATCAGGGATATTGGCTCTGCATATTAAACAGGTGAATCAGGATATGGCTGG
>NW_021822725.1:78716-101216 GCF_901001165.1 Salmo trutta
CAATCAACAGACAGATAGACAGTTAGGGCGGCGCACAATTGGTCCAGCGCTGTCCGGGTTTGGCCGGTGTAGGCCGACATTGTAAATAATAATTTGTTCTTAACTGACTTGCCTAGTTAAATAAAGGTTACATAAAAAATAAAAAGATACAGACAGACGGACAGACAGGTGTGTATATACACTGTAATGACAGTGAGGGACAGACAGGTGTGTATATACACTGTAATGACAGTGAGGGACAGACAGGTGTGTGTATACACTGTAATGACAGTGAGGGACAGACAGGTGTGTATATACACTGTAATGACAGTGAGGGACAGACAGGTGTGTATATACACTGTAATGACAGTGAGGGACAGACAGGTGTGGTGTATACACTGTAATGACAGTGAGGGACAGACAGGTGTGTATATACACTGTAATGACAGTGAGGGACAGACAGGTGTGTTATATACACTGTAATGACAGTGAGGGCAGACAGTGTGTGTATTACACTGTAATGACAGTGAGGGACAGGACAGGTGTGTGTATACACTGTAATGACCAGTGAGGGACAGACAGGTGTGTATATACACTGTAATGACAGTGAGGGACAGACAGGTGTGTATATACACTGTAATGACAGTGAGGGACAGACAGGTGTGTTATACACTGTAATGACAGTGAGGGAACAGACGGTTGTTATACACTGTAAGACAGTGAGGGACAGTACAGGTGTGTATATACACTGTAATGACAGTGAGGGACAGACAGGTGTGTATATACACTGTAATGACAGTGAGGGACAGACAGGTGTGTATATACACTGTAATGACAGTGAGGGACAGACAGGTGTGTATATACACTGTAATGACAGTGAGGGACAGACAGGTGTGTGTATACACTGTAATGACAGTGAGGGACAGACAGGTGTGTATATACACTGTAATGACAGTGAGGGACAGACAGGTGTGTATATACACTGTAATGACAGTGAGGGACAGACAGGTGTGTGTATACACTGTAATGACAGTGAGGGACAGACAGGTGTGTAATTACACTGTAATGACAGTGAGGGACAGACAGGTGTGTATATACACTGTAATGACATGTGAGGGACAGACAGGTGTGTATATACACTGTAATGACAGTGAGGGACAGACAGGTGTGTGTATACACTGTAATGACAGTGAGGGACAGACAGGTGTGTATATACACTGTAATAACAGTGAGGGACAGACAGGTGTGTATATACACTGTAATGACAGTGAGGGACAGACAGGTGTGTATATACACTGTAATGACAGTGAGGGACAGACAGGTGTGTGTATACACTGTAATGACAGTGAGGGACAGACAGGTGTGTATATACACTGTAATGACAGTGAGGGACAGACAGGTGTGTATATACACTGTAATGACAGTGAGGGACAGACAGGTGTGTGTATACACTGTAATGACAGTGAGGGACAGACAGGTGTGTATATACACTGTAATGACAGTGAGGGACAGACAGGTGTGTATATACACTGTAATGACAGTGAGGGACAGACAGGTGTGTGTATACACTGTAATGACAGTGAGGGACAGACAGGTGTGTATATACACTGTAATGACAGTGAGGGACAGACAGGTGTGTATATACACTGTAATGACAGTGAGGGACAGACAGGTGTGTATATACACTGTAATGACAGTGAGGGACAGACAGGTGTGTGTATACACTGTAATGACAGTGAGGGACAGACAGGTGTGTATATACACTGTAATAACAGTGAGGGACAGACAGGTGTGTATATACACTGTAATGACAGTGAGGGACAGACAGGTGTGTATATACACTGTAATGACAGTGAGGGACAGACAGGTGTGTGTATACACTGTAATGACAGTGAGGGACAGACAGGTGTGTGTATACACTGTAATGACAGTGAGGGACAGACAGGTGTGTGTATACACTGTAATGACAGTGACGGACAGACAGGTGTGTATATACACTGTAATGACAGTGGGGGACAGACAGGTGTGTGTATATACACTGTAATGACAGTGAGGGACAGACAGGTGTGTATATACACTGTAATGACAGTGAGGGACAGACAGGTGTGTATATACACTGTAATGACAGTGAGGGACAGACAGGTGTGTGTATACACTGTAATAACAGTGAGGGACAGACAGGTGTGTATATACACTGTAATGACAGTGAGGGACAGACAGGTGTGTATATACACTGTAATGACAGTGAGGGACAGACAGGTGTGTGTATACACTGTAATGACAGTGAGTACCTTTATACTGCGGTGACAGGAACCCTGACTGTCTCTGTGGCTGGTCTGAGATCAGCTCTAGTTGGGGTTCAGCGGTCGACACAGAGCCTGACTTGACGCCCTGGAACGACGTAGACTCAGACTTGAGGACATCAATACAGTTGTTGATGATCTGGTTCACCTTGTCCACCTCTGAGGCGATGGTGGAGATCTCTGCTACTGAACCCTGAGGAGGAGGAGGAGGACAAAGATGAAGAAGAATACTTTATTAATCCTCAGGAGATGGGATTCTGCTGTATCCTCCTCCAATACACACACTAGGTTGGAGTGTAGCCACAGTTCAGCCACAGTACAGCCACAGTGTAGCCACAGTTCAGCCACAGTGCAGCAACAGTTCAGCCACAGTACAGCCACAGTGTAGCCACAGTACAGCCACAGTACAGCCACAGTGTAGCCACAGTACAGCCACAGTTCAGCCACAGTACAGCCACAGTGTAGCCACAGTTCAGCCACAGTACAGCCACAGTACAGCCACAGTTCAGCCACAGTGCAGCCACAGTTCAGCCACAGTTCAGCCACAGTACAGCCACAGTTCAGCCACAGTTCAGTCACAGTGCAGCCACAGTGCAACCACAGTACAGCCACAGTGTAGCCACAGTTCAGCCACAGTGCAGCCACAGTGCAGCCACAGTACAGCCACAGTGTAGCCACAGTTCAGCCACAGTTCAGCCACAGTGCAGCCACAGTGCAACCACAGTTCAGCCACAGTACAGCCACAGTTCAGCCACAGTTCAGTCACAGTGCAGCCACAGTGCAACCACAGTACAGCCACAGTGTAGCCACAGTTCAGCCACAGTGCAGCCACAGTGCAGCCACAGTACAGCCACAGTACAGCCACAGTGTAGCCACAGTTCAGCCACAGTGCAGCCACAGTGCAACCACAGTACAGCCACAGTGTAGCCACAGTTCAGCCACAGTGCAGCCACAGTGCAACCACAGTACAGCCACAGTGTAGCCTCAGTACAGCCACAGTGCAGCCACAGTGCAGCCACAGTGCAGCCACAGTGTAGCCTCAGTACAGCCACAGTACAGCCACAGTGTAACCACAGTACAGCGTCAAATGAACAGGTTACCTGAGGGTTGTCTTGTGGAGAGAGACTACATTCCCTCTCTCTATCCCTCTCTCTCTCCCGCTCTCGTTCCCGCTCTCTCTCCCTCCGGTCCGGCAGGTCGCCCACAGTTCCTCGCACTTCGATATAGTTCCCTTTCGCTGCCTTTGGAGTATCAATGATCTCCTGTAGATCGTACTGGTCCATCTCACAGGTTCCACCCTGGGGAAGGTAGGGCATCCGCGTGAGACTCTCCCCAGCCGAGAGCATCTGTTTCTGGGATAGCTGAGAGATGGACCCCCCTCCTCCTGTTCCTCCACCACCCTCCAGGTCAGCTCCGTATTTCAGCTCCATCAGGCTCTTCTGTATCTTTCCAATCTTCTTGTTCTTCTCGTCTCGCTGCCTCTTCTTCCTCAGGCAGTGGAACACAAAACTAGAAGAATAATATTTTATGAAACCATTTTCGAGATGGGAAAATTTGATCATTAATCATTTTCTCGTTCCAATTTTTTTCTCATTTAAATCATTATGTTTGCCTCTGAACTCTCCATAATACCGTGACTAAACAACAGACTGCATTGGAATTCTAATGAAGTAAGTGCTGATTCTTTTTTCATTGTCTGTGGAAGACTAACCCTAGTATGAGGACCATGCTGAAGAGACTGCCCAGTATAGTCATGATGTAGTGGGTAGCAGAGGAGTCGTTGGAGGTCCTCTCCAGACCTGCCTTCCTCCCGGTGGAGATGGACAGGCAGGTGTGGTTATAACGAAGCTGGTGTCTTATGGACACGACGCAGTAGGTGTAGTCTGAGAGAGAGAGAGAGAGAGAGAGAGAGAGAGGGAGGGAGGGGGGGAGAAGGGGAGGGAAAGAGAGAGGGAGGGAGGGAGGGGGGAGGGAGAGAGAAAGGGAGGGATGGAGAGAGAGAGGGAGGGAGGGGGAAGGGAGAGAGAGGGAGGGAGAAGGTAGGGAGAGAGGGAGGGACGAAGAGAAAGAGGGAGGGAGGGAGGGAGGGGAAAGGGAGAGAGAGAGGGAGAGACGGAGAGAGAGAGAGGGAGAGACGGAGAAGGTAGGGAGAGAGGGAGGGACGGAGAGAGAGAGGGAGGGAGGGAGGGGGAAGGGAGAGAGAGAGAGAGAGAGGGAGGGACGGAGAAAGTAGGGAGGGAGGGAGAAGTGAGCGAGAGGGGGTAGGGGGAGAGAAAGAGAGAGTAACTTACATGACATTATATTGATATATAACTGCATAGGATACTATATGGTTCCATTTAGTATGCATACATTGTCTCTTTGCTCTCTCTCTCTCTCTCACACACGCGCACACACACACACACACACACACACACACACACACACACACACACACACACACACACACACACACACACGCGCGCGCGCGCATGTTTGGTAGGGATGATTGAACCTATGTCCTACCGGTGTGGGCTTTCAGGTTGTTCAGTTCAATCTCTTCCTTGTGGTTCTTCAGGTTCTGTATGTCAGTGAAGAAGCTGTTGTTGTAGAGAACCAGGATGTACATCTTACTGAAGGGGTGAGGGATCTGGACCATGATCACTGCTGAGGTGTGGGAGATCTAGAGAGAGAGAGTAGGGTGAGGGATCTGGACCATGATCACTGCTGAGGTGTGGGAGATCTAGAGAGAGAGAGAGTAGGGTGAGGGATCTGGACCATGATCACTGCTGAGGTGTGGGAGATCTAGAGAGAGAGAGTAGGGTGAGGGATCTGGACCATGATCACTGCTGAGGTGTGGGAGATCTAGAGAGAGAGAGAGAGTAGGGTGAGGGATCTGGACCATGATCACTGCTGAGGTGTGGGAGATCTAGAGAGAGAGAGTAGGGTGAGGGATCTGGACCATGATCACTGCTGAGGTGTGGGAGATCTAGAGAGAGAGAGAGAGAGTAGGGTGAGGGATCTGGCCCATGATCACTGCTGAGGTGTGGGAGATCTAGAGAGAGAGAGTGTAGGGTGAGGGATCTGGACCATGATCACTGCTGAGGTGTGGGAGATCTAGAGAGAGAGAGAGAGTAGGGTGAGGGATCTGGACCATGATCACTGCTGAGGTGTGGGAGATCTAGAGAGAGAGAGAGAGTAGGGTGAGGGATCTGGACCATGATCACTGCTGAGGTGTGGGAGATCTAGAGAGAGAGAGTAGGGTGAGGGATCTGGACCATGATCACTGCTGAGGTGTGGGAGATCTAGAGAGAGAGAGAGAGAGTAGGGTGAGGGATCTGGCCCATGATCACTGCTGAGGTGTGGGAGATCTAGAGAGAGAGAGTGTAGGGTGAGGGATCTGGACCATGATCACTGCTGAGGTGTGGGAGATCTAGAGAGAGAGAGAGAGAGTAGGGTGAGGGATCTGGACCATGATCACTGCTGAGGTATGGGAGATCTAGAGAGAGAGTAGGGAGAGAGAGTAGGGAGAGAGGGTAGGGAGAGTAGAGAGAGAGAGAGGAGAGAGAGGGAGTAGGGAGAGAGAGAGAGTAGGGAGAGATGAGAGAGAGAGTAGAGAGAGAGAGAGAGGAGAGAGAGGGAGTAGGGAGAGAGAACGAGAGAGAGAGAGAGAGAGTAGGGAGAGATGAGTGAAAGCAGGGCAGTAGCTTAACCTCAAATGTCTCCTCCTCATCTGAAATTAGAAAGATGTGAACAGCTGCAAATCGTGATCAAAGTTCTTCGTTAGTCATATCGTCCCATAGCATTATGTACGTCTGTCCATCAGAGACAAACAACACAAATACCTACGACAACCCTTGTAACCCATAGAAACAGCTTCACGTGACATCGTACACACGCACACACCACACCACACCACAGCACACCACACCACACACACACACACACACACACACACACACACACACACACACACACACACACACACACACACACACACACACACACACACACACACACACACACACACACACACACACACACACACACACACACACACAACCCTAAGAGCCCGTAGGAACAGCTTCACGTGACATCCACATCAACTTACAGCTTAGTATCCTCTACTGTCTGACTGGCCCAGACTGGACTCTAACCAACACACGTGATCCATCTCTTGGACAACGTTCCAACGGGTCGAGACCCAAAAGGTACCGATTGAATGGCTCCATCCGGAACATTTCAAAGTAGCTGTGGATTGGCTTAAGACACATTCTGAACTCTGTAACACGCACACAAAAAACAACCCTTAGAGCCCGTCGGGACAGCTCCACCTGGGGCTCACCTGTTTCACCTTCATACTAGGCTTGTTGTTCACATCAAGGTAGCTGGGGCTGATGCTGATTGGGTCCTCCGGGGACATTCCAGAAGGGCAGTCGTCCAATCCGCAGGGAGAGTACGGTGGGAGGGTCGTAAAATCAGACTGAACAATGATGCTCGGCAAAGAGTTGCTACCGTCGTCGGTACACACCTATAAGAACAATAACAATCACGATATACTGTTACTATGACAACCTACTATGATGGCCTACACTGTCTCAACGCTCTATCATGCATCATACCAGATGTATTTCTGTAGTTTGAAAATGTACATATCTTGAAAACCTGATTAGTGACAAGCAAATCATTTTGGGACTATGTCAACAATGGTCTAATGAAACAAATACCAAAAGATAGTTTATTTTAGGGTGGATTTTTTTAAGTGATAATAATAATGATATGTATTAGTCTACACACCATATTGAGCATGTGCAGAGCGTTGCGGTTCGCAGGCATCCTGGGGTTCTGACTGAGGAGGCTGTAGCCTGAAAACCCGGCCGGAGTATCACACACCATCCTCTCGTTGGTCCTGGTCGGAAACACACGGCGGTTACCAGTGTTTGGGTCAAATCCAGTTCAAGGCAGTCAATGTAGGAAGTCATTTTCATTTACATTTAAAAACAATGGGAAACACTTTTGAAATAAATAGGTTGTACTTTTCAGTGTATTGACAAGTCATTGAAAATAGATTGAATATCCAATTTTGCTTCAACTTGTGTTTTTTACCGGTTGGGGAAGACTGCCAACCAGCGTAGAAACCCCAACAGTTCACAGGAGCAGTTGAATGGGTTGGTGTAGAGTTCACACGTGGTTAATCTACTGAGCCCCGTAAACAAGCCTCCGTCCAGCACCTGAATCCTGTTCATGGAGAGGTCAATGTTCTCTATGTTAGGACACTCCTCAAAGGTGTTGGGGGTGACTGCCTCGATCAGGTTGGCCTGTAGGTAGAGGTACTGCAGCTTCCCCAGCCCTCTGAGGATTCCCTCTGTTAGGTTCCTCAGACGGTTAAACCCCAACTGCAGCACCTGGTAAGAAAGATAAGGTAAGGTAAGAGAAGGTAAGGTAGGAAAAGGTAAGATAAGAAAGGGTAAGGTAAGGTAAGGTTAGGTGAAGTAGGGTAAGAAAGGGTAAGGTAAGAATGGGGGAGGTAAGAAAGGGGAAGGTAGGAAAGATTAAGGTAAGGTAGGAAAGGGTAAGCTAAGAAAGGGTAAGGTAAGGTAAGAAAGGTGAAGGTAGGAAATATTAAGGTAAGATAGGAGGTAACATGAGGTGTCCTTACGTGAGGTAACGTGAGGTAACATGAGGTCAGGAAACGTGAGGTAAGGTAGGAAAGGGTAAGCTAAGAAAGGGGATGTCAAGGTAGGGTAAGAAAGGTAAGTAAGGGTAAGGTAAGAATGAGTCAGGTAAGAAAGGGTATGGTAAAGTAAGAAAGGGTAAGGTAAGAAAATGTAAGGTATGGTAAGAAACGGTAAGGTAAGAAGGGCAAGGTAAGGTGAGGTAGGGTAAGGTAAGAACCAGTAGGGTAAAAAAGGGTAAGGTAAAGGGGTAAGGTAAAGTATGTAAAGGGCAAGGTAATGCAAGAAAGGGTAAGGTAACGGTAACATGAGGTAAGGTAATGTGAGGTAAGGTAACGTGAGGTGAGGTACCGTGAGGTAACGTGAGGTGAGGTGAGGTAAGGTAAGGTAGCGTGAGGTAAGGTAACATGAGGTGAGGTAACATGAGGTAACGTGAGGTAACATGAGGTAAGGTGAGGTAAGGTAAGTTAACCTTGAGGTAACGTGAGGTAACGTGAGGTAACGTAAGTTAACCTTGAGGTAACGTGAGGTAACGTGAGGTAACGTAAGTTAACCTTGAGGTAACGTGAGGTAACGTGAGGTAACGTAAGTTAACCTTGAGGTAACGTGAGGTAACATGAGGTGAGGTAAGGTAGCGTGAGGTAAGGTAGCGTGAGGTAAGGTGAGGTAAGGTAACATGAGGTAAGGTGAGGTAAGGTAGCGTGAGGTAAGGTACCGTGAGGTAACATGAGGTGAGGTGAGGTAAGGTAACATGAGGTAAGGTAACGTGAGGTAAGGTAACATGAGGTAAGGTAACATGAGGTAAGGTAACATGAGGTAACATGAGGTAACGTGAGGTAACATGAGGTAACGTGAGGTAACGTAAGTTAACCTTGAGGTAACGTGAGGTAACGTGAGGTAACGTAAGTTAACCTTGAGGTAACGTGAGGTAACATGAGGTGAGGTAAGGTAGCGTGAGGTAAGGTAACGTGAGGTAAGGTGAGGTAAGGTAACATGAGGTAAGGTGAGGTAAGGTAACATGAGGTAAGGTGAGGTAAGGTAGCGTGAGGTAAGGTACCGTGAGGTAACATGAGGTGAGGTGAGGTAAGGTAACATGAGGTAAGGTAACGTGAGGTAAGGTAACATGAGGTAAGGTAACATGAGGTAAGGTGAGGTAAGGTAGCGTGAGGTAAGGTGAGGTAAGGTGAGGTAAGGTAGCGTGAGGTAAGGTACCGTGAGGTAACATGAGGTGAGGTGAGGTAAGGTAACATGAGGTAAGGTAACGTGAGGTAAGGTAACATGAGGTAAGGTAACATGAGGTAAGGTGAGGTAAGGTAACGTGAGGTAAGGTAACGTGAGGTAAGGTGAGGTAAGGTAGCGTGAGGTAAGATAACATGAGGTAAGGTGAGGTAAGGTAGCGTGAGGTAAGATAACATGAGGTAAGGTGAGGTGAGGTAAGGTAACTTGATGTAAGCTAACGTGAGGTAAGGTAACATAAGGTAACGTGAGGTAACGTGAGGTAACGTGAGGTAACGTGAGGTAAGGTAACGTGAGGTAACGTGAGGTAACGTGAGGTAAGGTAACATGAGGGAAGGTAACGTAAGGTAAGGTAACGTGAGGTAACATAAGGTGATGTAAGGTAACTTGAGGTAACATGAGGTAAGGTAAGGTGAGGTAAGGTAACATCAGGTAAGGTAACGTGAGGTAACGTGAGGTAACGTGAGGTAAGGTAACATGAGGTAAGGTAACGTGAGGTAACGTGAGGTAACATGAGGTAAGGTAACGTGAGGTAACTTGAGGTAAGGTAACGTGAGGTAACGTGAGGTAACATGAGGTAAGGTAACGTGAGGTAACTTGAGGTAAGGTAACGTGAGGTAAGGTAACATATGGTAAGGTAATGTGATTGAAGGTAAGGTACCAAATGGCACACTTCTCCCTACATAGTTCACCAGAGCCCCAGGAATCACTGCGATGTTCAGGACCAACCTGTAGGTTGAACTGGGCCGAGAAAGCTCCATCCTCCACGTACGAGATCTCATTCTTGGTGAGGTTTAGGTACGTCAGGTTCCCAAAGCGGCTGAGCGATGAGAAATGGATACTCTTGATCTTATTCTCGTTGAGCCTCAGGTCCACGATAGTGCTGTTCAAAGCAGACTTTATTTAAAGTGCATTTAAACGTGCAATAATACACTTTACAACAAAAAACTGACGAAGGTCAACAGGTTGATACAGGTCTTTCTTTTCTTCAAAGGCAATTTACAGTAAAACATTCACATGACAACAAGTAAAACCTAACTAGAAGTAAACATAGACGAACAAAGGAAAATAAAACACACAGAATGCCTAAACAATGCTGTCTGCCTGGGGTTGCAAAATTCCCGTAACTTTCCCTATTTTTGCCAGGTTATCCAAAAATCCCGGTTGGAATATTTCTGGAATCAGTTGGGAATAAGCAGGAAATCTGGGAATCCAATTTGTGCAATTTAATCAAATGCGTTCAATCAAATGAAAATAAGAAAATGCATTCAAGAACAGTAAATTGGATAATAGAACATATTAAAAACACAAATTATGTTTAATGAGCCAAATAAAATCACTGATTAAAAACTTCGGGAATCTCTGGAATTTTGCAACCCTATCTCTGCCACACTTACCTGTTAATGTGGGCAGGGACAGCTTCATACGGGGGCTGGTTCTTACCTGTTGATGTGGCAGGGATAGCTTCATACGGGGGCTGGTTCTTACCTGTTGATGTGGGCAGGGATAGCTTCATACGGGGGCTGGTTCTTACCTGTTGATGTGGGCAGGGATAGCTTCATACGGGGGCTGGTTCTTACCTGTTGATGTGGGCAGGGATAGCTTCATACGGGGGCTGGTTCTTACCTGTTGATGTGGGAAGGGATAGCTTCATACGGGGGCTGGTTCTTACCTGTTGATGTGGGCAGGGACAGCTTCATACGGGGGCTGGTTCTTACCTGTTGATGTGGCAGGGATAGCTTCATACGGGGGCTGGTTCTTACCTGTTGATGTGGGCAGGGATAGCTTCATACGGGGGCTGGTTCTTACCTGTTGATGTGGGCAGGGATAGCTTCATACGGGGGCTGGTTCTTACCTGTTGATGTGGGCAGGGATAGCTTCATACGGGGGCTGGTTCTTACCTGTTGATGTGGGCAGGGATAGCTTCATACGGGGGCTGGTTCTTACCTGTTGATGTGGGCAGGGATAGCTTCATAAGGGGGCTGGTTCTGGCTGCAGATAGCCAACCACACGAAGCCCTTCTCCCCCTCAATCAGCCAACAGTCGCCCGTCACCGTGGGAAACTGGATGATTGACAGTAGGGCAAAGCCATAGAGGAAGGCAAACCAACTGGTTGCCGACAATGCCACCGAAGCCCTGCCCACTCTGTTGTTAAACCCCGCCTCTCGGGGTTGTATTGGCGTTCTGATGATGACGTCCATGTTGTTGATTATAGTTGTAATTGTTTATTGATTTGGCATGGATTAATAAAGCGTTCTTCTTCTCCTCCTTCTAGTTGAACCTATCCAACGAGCACCTTGTGCACTGTGATCTCCAGAGCTATACAGCCTTTACCCATGTTAGCGCTCCACTGTATTGTTAGTCCACTCGGCAGTAAAAGGCAGGGTTAGGTTGGAAGGAGAGAGTATTGTTGGCCCTTCCTAGTCTTTGTCTCAGGTTAGTCCCACAAAAAAAGGAAGGTTTTAAAATGAAAAGTGTGCACTCGTTTTTCTCTCAGGTTAGTCCGTAGGAAGGACCCAACATCTTTTTGACTTGCGGACCCATTACATATTTTGCTTATCCAGATTCACTGGATTTTTTTTCCCGCACCAATCAAAAATTTTGGGGCAGATGGTCCTCCTTTGATTGGTCTGGAGGAAGGGTGGTCCTCCTTTGATTGGTCCGGAGGAAGAACGGTCCTCCTTTGATTGGTCCGGAGGAAGGGAGAAGAGTTAGAGGGAAATACCTTGACGTAGCTCATTGGACAGAGTCTCTGCACCTTCTATTTATGCACTTTGCACCATGACATATCAATCTGAGCCTCCATTGAGATTTTTTTTCCTGTTTTCCACGGTGTGTGAGAGTCAGGGATGACAAGGCCCGCCTCTGGAACTACATTTGTCTGTGGTCCTGGGGACTGTCGTCAGGGAGACGGCTGGGTGTGGCTCTGTCCTTTTCCTCCCATCTGATTGGCTATTTCACCATTTGATGGTTGGTCTTCTGCATCCCTGATTGGATCCCTGTCTACTCTCCTGCCTCCTCATTGGTGGTTCATAGGTTGGTCAGAAACTGGAGAGAAAGGAGAGAGAGTAGGTCAGACAAACTTCAAAATCGGGGAAAAAACAAACAAATGAAATCTTAAAAGTGAATACATGTTTCCCCCTAACTTAAATTTGCTTGAAAATCAGAAACAAGGTTTCAATATTGCTGTCCATCAATGACACACAAACAAATGTAGTAATCTTGAGAAATCTTGACGAAAACGATGGGTAAATGTTGCCCTAAGAGTTGTGCAAAGTTGGTAGAATTTTATTTTAAATGAGTCCCAGCTGTAATGGCTGCCAAAGGTGCTTCCACCCAGTATTAACTCTGGGGCTGTGAAAACATACGCAATCAAGACTTCTTCATGTATTCATTTTGTATTGATTTGGAAAATGTTCTAAAATGTGTCTTTTCACTTTTGATAAATGCTGAGTAGGTTGTGTTGAGTGATCGGGGGAAAAAATGGAATTCCCTTTTGAGATGGAATTTAAAGGAAGTTAAATGTGAAGACCGTGCCGGAGGTGTGTAGATTTTAACTAGCGACTGTATCTTCATACAAAA
The DNA here is from genome assembly GCF_901001165.1 of Salmo trutta. Taxonomy (NCBI): domain Eukaryota; kingdom Metazoa; phylum Chordata; class Actinopteri; order Salmoniformes; family Salmonidae; genus Salmo; species Salmo trutta. The sequence goes on from NW_021822725.1 coordinate 91,471, forward strand.
CATCAAAGAACAACAAATTGCTGTACCATTACAGAGCATTAACCCACATCCCTTACATGAAAACTCTTGAGTTTTCAACCAAAACCCATCGTAATCATCATCTCTGGTGCTGTTACTAGGAACTAATCATGATCTCTGGTGCTGTTACTAGGAACTAATCATCATCTCTGGTGCTGTTACTAGGAACTAATCATCATCTCTGGTGCTGTTACTAGGAACTAATCATCATCTCTGGTGCTGTTACTAGGAACTAATCATCATCTCTGGTGCTGTTACTAGGAACTAATCATCATCTCTGGTGCTGTTACTAGGAACTAATCATCATCTCTGGTGCTGTTACTAGGAACTAATCATCATCTCTGGTGCTGTTACTAGGAACTAATCATCATCTCTGGTGCTGTTACTAGGGACTAATTTTCATCTCACAGGTTAGTGTCCCTTTATATGGTAATTTTCCCCAGATAGTGAACGTGTGTTTGAAAATACTCCAGCTAGTTTGACTCTAAACATGTAAAGAAAAGGGAGGGAGGGAGGGAGGGAGGGAGGGAGGGAGGGAGGGAGGGAGGGAGGGAGGGAAAGGCTCAGATAGAGATGGAGGGAAATCAAGAGATAGAGACAGATCGCTACACTGCTTACCCACTCTAGAATCTGCTAGAACAACAATACATCTGTTTTCTCTCTGAATTAGATTGAATGCATTGAAATGGTGCCTTATAAACTGTCCCTTTGTCAGACAAGGAACCAGAATGAATGCCTTACAAATTATCCTTTTCCAGATAAAGAACTATACAGTCACGTCACCCTTTTATATACATACAGAGAGGGATGAAAAAAGGAAAAGAGAGAGGGAAAGTGTGTGTGTGTGTGGGGTGGGGTGGGGGTGGGGGGGGCACTCAGCCACTCAGTACCAGCCACTCAGCACAATCTATAATTGATGGTGAGACTTCCTCCTACATAGCATGAGACAACCTACTACCCACTGTGGTTAGGCCACTGACTGCTGCCAGCCTGCCAGCCAGCCACACACACACACACACACACACACACACACACACACACACACACACACACACACACACACACACACACACACACACACACACACACACACACACACACACACACACTACCAGAGACACCAACAGGAAACATTAATTCCGTTGCAATACAATAAAAAAGATTTAGCTGAGAGAAAAATATAGAGAGAGGGAGGGCGAGAGAGAGAGACAGACAGAGAGTATAGAGAGACAGAGAGAGAGAGATAGAGAGAGAGAGAGGGTGAAATACCACAGTGTGCATCACAGCAGCAAGATTTGTGACATGTTTCCACCAGAAAAGGGCAACCAGTGAAGAACAAACACCATTGTAAATACAACCCATATTTATGTTTATATTTTTTCCTTCTGTACTTTAACCATTTGTACATCGTTACAATACTGTATATACACATAATATGACATTTGTAATGTCTTTATTCTTTTGGAACTTCTGTGAGTGTTATGTTACTGTTAATTTTTATTGTATATTTCACTTTTGTATATTAACTCCACTTGCTTAGGCAATGTTAACATATGTTTCCCATGCCAATAAAGTGCCTTGAATTGAGTGCCTTGAATTGAATTGAATTGAGAGAGAGAGAAAGAGAGACATCAAGTGTGCAGTTAAAATTGACAAAAAACACACATTTCTTTCCACAGGGCCGTGGGGGGAGACAGGGATGCAACTTAAGCTCCACCCTCTTCAACATATATATCAACGAACTGGCGAGGGCACTAGAACTGCCTGCAGCACCCGGCCTCACCCTACTAGAATCTGAAGTCAAATGTCTACTGTTTGCTGATGATCTGGTGCTTCTTTTTATATCTTTATTTTAACAGGGAAGACAGACTGAGACCTGGATCTCTTTTACGGCTGTGCCCTGTGTAAACATGTTGACATATACAGTTTTAGGCATACAGACAAGAACATTTCAAACATACAAAACAAAGACACAATTCAACAGAAACAATCACAGATAACATCATATTGATCCTCCATAACATTTTTAAAATGGGCAAGGGACACCAGAGTGTCTAACTTAAGTTGGATCTGCAGTTTGTTCCATAAATAAGGCGCAAAGGAACTAAAGGCAGTCCTACCCAACTCTGTGGAGACCGCAGGAGTCTCTAATGTAATCCACATCTGTGATCTGGTTTTAAAATGTGTATATCTAGTGGAAATTAATGATGATATATATGGAGGTAGTTTTAAAAGAAGCGCTTTATAAATAAACAAGAGAGCATGTTGCTCTCGCCTCACAGATAGAGAGGCCCAACCCACATGTTGATATAGGATACAGTGATGAGTTTTGTAACTATCACCCGTGATAAACCTTAGTGCACAATGGTAAATAGCATCCAGTGGTTTTAATGTGTTTGCCGATGCGTAAATATAGATAATATCACCATAATCTAAAACGGACATAAAAGTAGCCTGCACAATTTGTTTTCTATTTACAAAGGACAGACAAGCCCTGTTTCTGTAAAGGAACCCTATCTTGAATTTGAGCTTTTTCCCCAATTCAGTAACATGTTTTTTAAAAGAAAGCCTATCATCTAACCATACCCCTAAATATTTATAAGCAGAGACCTGTTTGATTTGAGTACCATCCAAGCTAGTGATTACAAAAGTGTTTCTAACTGAGAGTTTAGACCTAGAAAAAAACATGACATTTGTTTTCTTAGCGTTTAAAACAAGTTTAAGCTGTAAAAGAGACCCCTGTAGTATCCTAAAATCAGACTCCAACTGCATTAAAGCTTGGTCCGCTGTTGGAGCAATAGAGTACATCACTGTGTCATCTGCATATAAATGGAATTTACAATATCTGACATCATCACCAATGTTGTTTATATAAAGTGAGAACAATAGTGGGCCAATTATTGAACCCTGAGGGACCTCTTTAAGTAACTGTAAGGAGTCAGACTTGACCCCGTCGACCATGACGGCCTGAGTTCTATCTTTAAGATAGTCATAAAACCATCGGCAGGCATCCGTGCCCACTCCTATAGATGACAGCTTACTCAAAAGGATAGCATGGTCTACAGTGTCAAAAGCTTTTGACAAATCTACAAACAACGCAGCACAGTGCTTTCTATCATCTAAGGCATTTGCAATATCATTTACAACAAGCATAGTGGCCGATGTGGTACTGTGTTTAGATCTAAAACCAGATTGATTGGTGCTAAGAATACTGTTAGCAGAAAGAAAAGACTGTAACTGTTTGTTGACTATAGATTCTAGGATCTTTGCCAGACAAGGGAGCCTAGAGATGGGTCGATAGTTATCCAAATCACTACCGTCACCTCCCTTATGTAATGGCAGAACAAAAACTGCTTTCCACACCTTAGGGATAATTCCTGTGCTTAATGTTAGATTAAAAATGTGTGTCACTGAACCAGCAATGATAGGTGCAGCACACTTAAGTAAGAACGGGTCTAAATTGTCAGCGCCTAAGGATTTCTTAGTATCAATGGCACACAGGGCAGCTAGAACCTCTGCTTCGGTTATTTTCTGGAAACTAAAAACAGGGTTACCATTTTTCAGAGTAACGGTTGAAAAGCAAGACGAAAAATCAACTAACTGGCCAGTGCCACAATGGCCACTTTTCCTTTCAAATAAAAAACCAGCAGAGATGAAATGCTTATTAAAAGCATCACAAATATCATTTTTTTCACTTAGGATACAGGAATCTGAGGTCATTTGCTTAGGAAGAGAAACAGCAGAATTCCCCCGTTTCAGAATTTTGCAGGATCTCCTGCAGAATCTGTCATAGCATTAAGGAAGTAATTTGATTTTGCCTTTTTGACAGCTGCAGTACATTTATTTCTCAATTGCCTAAAAAACAGCCAATCAGCTGGAGTACCTGTTTTCCTCGCCAAGGCCCAGGCCCGATTCTTTTGCAGGAAAAGACCCGACAAGGAGGGCCTACAGCAGCACCGAGATATTCTGCTCAGGTTCTGCCAGACCTGGACCCTGACAGTAAATCTGGAGTTCCAGACGTTGCAAATATAAATTCCATCTAGACACCGTCGCCCTAGAGCACACACAAAACGATACATACCTCAGGCTAAACATCAGCGCCACAGGTAACTTCCACAAAGCTGTGAACGATCTGACAGACAAGGCAAGAAGGGCATTCTATGTCATCAAAAGGAACATAAAATGTAACATACCAATTAGGATCTGGCAAAAAATACTTGAATCAGTTATAGAACCCATTGCCCTTTATGGTTGTGAGGTCTGGGGTCCGCTCACCAACCAAGAATTCACAAAATGGGACAAACACCAAATTGAGACTCTGCATGCAGAATTCTGCAAAAATATCCTCAGTGTACAACGTAAAACACCAAATAATACATGCAGAGCAGAATTAGGCCGATACCTGCTAATTATGAAAATCCAGGAACGAGTCGATAAATTCTACAACCATCTAAAAGGAAGCGATTCCCAAACCTTCCATAACAAAGCCATCACCTACAGAGAGATGAACCTGGAGAAGAGTCCCCCAAGCAAGCTGGTCCTGGGGCTCTGTTCACAAACACAAACAGAGACCCAGTACAACAACACAATTAGACTCAACCAAATCATGAGAAAGCAAAAAGATAATTACTTGACACATTGGAAAGAATTGACAAAAAAACAGAGATAACTAAAATGCTATTTGGCCCTAAACAGAGAAGAAACTGAGCTGCACTTCCTAACCTCCTGCCAAATGTATGCCCATAGACACATATTTCCCTCAGATTTAACAGACCCACAAAGAATTCGCAAACAAATCACATTTTGATATACTTTTGATACTTGCAATAACTGGGAAATGGGCTGGGAACCCTGTGAGATGAGATGGTTGTATGGTGAGACTTTAGAATAGACTGTTATACCAACTGCCAGAATAGCTAGTAAAGATATTCAATGGGATCTATCCATAGGGGGAGCCTGGGCAACTGAAATGTCTGATCTATTTTAACAGTCTGACTGTGAACGTCTGTACGAAAACCAAATTAAGGGAGACATAGATATGATTAAAAACAACTGCTGATGCAATATGAAAAAACTGGGTGAAGGAGATTAATCATAAACCCAAATTGAGAACCTTGTGATTGATTAAGGGTGAATTCGTGTGTGAGAGATATTATGTATAACCTACCCAAAAACAAGAGATCACCTTGTGCACAGGTGAGATCAGGGATATTGGCTCTGCATATTGAAACAGGTCAGTATTGTGGTGAAATGGAATTGGAAAGACTATGTAATTATTGTGACCTCGACGAAATAGAAAATGAAAATAATTTTATCCTCTATTGCCCTTTCTACCACGATATACGCTTGCTCTTATTCCAGTTTTAATGACTCCAACCTAAGTGTATGTAAACTTCCGACTTCAACTGTATGTATGTATGTATGTATGTATGTATGTATGTATGTATGTATGTATGTATGTATGTATGTATGTATGTATGTATGTATGTATGTATGTGTGTGTGTGTGTATGTATGTATGTATGTGTGTGTGTATGTGTGTGTGTATGTATGTATGTATGTATGTATGTATGTATGTATGTATGTATGTATGTGTGTATGTGTGTATGTGTGTATGTGTGTATGTGTGTATGTATGTATGTATGTATGTATGTATGTATGTATGTATGTATGTGTGTATGTGTGTATGTATGTATGTATGTATGTATGTGTGTATGTGTGTATGTGTGTATGTGTGTATGCATGTATGTATGTATGTATGTATGTATGTATGTATGTATGTATGTATGTATGTATGTATGTATGTATGTATGTGTGTATGTGTGTATGTGTGTATGTGTGTATGTGTGTATGTGTGTGTGTATGTGTGTATGTATGTATGTATGTATGTGTGTATGTGTGTATGTGTGTATGTGTGTATGTGTGTATGTATGTATGTGTGTATGTATGTATGTATGTGTGTATGTGTGTATGTATGTATGTATGTGTGTATGTGTGTATGTGTGTATGTGTGTATGTATGTATGTATGTATGTATGTATGTATGTGTATGTGTGTATGTGTGTATGTGTGTATGTGTGTATGTATGTATGTATGTATGTATGTATGTATGTATGTATGTGTGTATGTGTGTATGTGTGTATGTATGTATGTATGTATGTATGTATGTATGTATGTATGTATGTATGTATGTATGTATGTATGTGTATATATAAACAAGCAAACTCAGAAAACTATATAAACCCTGTCTTTCAAAGATAATTCATATAAATCCACTGTTTTTCATGCTTGTTCACTGATACGTAAACAATTAATGAACATGTACCTGTGGAAAGGTCGTTAATTTCTTTGGGCTAGGGGGCAGTATTTTCACATCCGGATAAAAAACGTACCCGATTTAATCTGGTTACGACTCCTGCCCAGTAACTAGAATATGCAGATAATTATTGGCTTTGGATAGAAAACACCCTAAAGTTTCTAAAACTGTTTGAATGGTGTCTGTGAGTATAACAGAACTCCTATGGCAGGCAAAAACCTGAGAAGATTTCATGCAGGAAGTGGCCTGTCTGACAAGGTGTTGTTGTTCTTGCTTCTGTTTATTGAAGAGTCAGGATCTTAGCTGTAACGTGACACTTCCTAAGGCTCCAATAGGCTCTCAGAGCCCGGGAAAAACCTGAACGGTGACGAGGCAGCCTCTGGCTGAAACACATTATCGCCTTTTCCAAGTGGCCCATCAGAGGACAATGGAATTAGGCGCGTGCCCGATTCGACCCCGTGCAGTATTTTCCTTCGGCTGTTTACCTAATTGCAGATTCCCGGTCGGAATATTATCGCTTTTTTACGAGAAAAATGGCATAAAAATTGATTTTAAACAGCGGTTGACAAGCTTCGAAGTACGGTAATGAAATATTTAGAAATCTTTTGTCACGAAATGCGCCGTGCGCACGACCGTTATTTACCATTGGGATAGTGTCTAGAACGCACGAACAAAACGTCGCTGTTGGAACATAACTATGGATTATTTGGGACCAAACCTACATTTGTTATTGAAGTAGAAGTCCTGGGAGTGCATTCTGACGAAGAACAGGAAAGGTAATAACATTTTTGTTATAGTAAATGTGATTTTGGTGAAGGCTAAACTTGCCGGGTGTCTAAATAGCTAGCCCTGTGATGCCGGGCTATCTACTCAGAATATTGCAAAATGTGCTTCATCCGAAAAGCTATTTTAAAATCAGACATATCGAGTGCATAGAGGAGTAATGTATCTATAATTCTTAAAATAATTGTTATGCTTTTTGTGAACGTTTATCGTGAGTAATTTAGTAAATTGTTAGTAAATTCGCCGGAAGTTTGAGGGGGTATGCTAGTTCTGAACGTCACATGCTAATGTAAAAAGCTGGTTTTTGATATAAATATGAACTTGATTGAACAAAACATGCATGTATTGTATAACATAATGTCCTAGGTGTGTCATCTGATGAAGATCATCAAAGGTTAGTGCTGCATTTAGCTGTCTTCTGGGTTTTTGTGACATTATATGCTAGCTTGAAAAATGGGTGTCTGATTATTTCTGGCTGGGTACTCTGCTGACATAATCTAATGTTTTGCTTTCGTTGTAAAGCCTTTTTGAAATCGGACAGTGTGGTTAGATTAACGAGAGTCTTGTCTTTAAATAGCTGTAAAATAGTCATATGTTTGAGAAATTGAAGTAATAGCATTTCAAACGTTTTGAAAATCGTGCCACAGGATTCAACTGGCTGTTACATAGGTGGGACGAATTCGTCCCGCCGGTTTAAGACACTAACAGCTTACAGACGGTAGGCAATTAAGGTTACAGTTATGAAAACTTAGGACACTAAAGAGGCCTTTCTACTGACTCTAAAAAACACCAAAAGAAAGATGCCCAGGGTCCCCACTCATCTGCGTGAATGGGCCTTTGGCATGCTGCAAGGAGGCATGAGGACTGCAAATGTGGCCAGGGCAATACATTTCAATGTCCATACTGTGAGATGCCTAAGACAGCGCTACAGGGAGATAGGACGGACAGCTGATCATCCTTGCAGTGGCAGACCACGTGTAACAACACCTGCACAGGATCGGTACGTCCGAACATCACACCTGCAGGACAGGTACAGGATGGCAACAACAACTGTCCGAGTTACACCAGGAACACACAATCCCTCCATCAGTGCTCAGACTGTCCGTAATAGGCTGAGAGAGGCTGGACTGAGGGCTTGTAGCCCTGTTGTAAGGCAGGTCCTCACCAGACATCACTAGCAACAACGTCGGCTATGGGCACAAACCCACCATCGCTGGAGCAGACACGACTGTGAAAAAGTGCTCTTCACTGACAAGTCGTGGTTTTAATGCAGCTGGTGGCCACACCAGATACTGACTGTTACTTTTTTTAATTAAAAAATAAATAAAAAAATATATTTTTTATTGAACAAACACAATAATGCTGTATAGGTATAAAAGACAAGTATTCATTTCTTATCTAAACATGAAAGAGCAGATAAACAATAAGACCTAGAGTTCTAGGTACAAAGTAAATAAAATACAGAACAAGGACAAGTAGAAAGACATAGGGGAGACGAGATGAAGCAGGTATGGATATACTCCAAGCTATCTTCCCAGTCTGCCACAGAAATGTCATTCCCTAGTTCTTCCTCCCATTTTGCCTTAATGGCATCTGTAGTGCCATCTGTAGTGAAAAGCATCATATAGACGAGATATCAGTTTTTCTGAGATGGGGCATCTGTAAGGGGTGCGTCACTGGTGGCAGTGAAGTCAGACGCAGGAGAGCAGAACTAGGTAAGAGCCGGAGCAGTTTAATTTCAAAACCAAAGGCATTAAGAAATAACCAACATGGGTACAAAACCCGACGCGCACCAGTAAACATGTGCACAAGCACTTACAACAAACAATTCCACACAAAGACATGGGGGGGAATAGAGGGTTAAATACACAACACTTAATGAGGGAAATGAGAACCAGGTGTGTAGGAAAACAAGACAAAACAAATGGAAAATGAAAAGTGGATCAACGATGGCTAGAAGACCGGTGACGCCGACCGCCGCCCGAACAAGGAGAGGAACCGACTTCGGTGGAAGTCGTGACAGCATCTTTTTATGTATCCGTCAAACTTGGAAGGTTTAGCATTCCCAAATGTCGGAAGGTGTTTTCTAACATAGTCTCTAATCTGTAGGTATCTGAAAAAGTTATTTCTGGGAAGATTATAAGTTTCCCTCAGCAACTCAAAGGAGGCAAAGGTCCCTTCTATATATAGATCACCTATGGTATTTATCCCTAGCTCGCCCCATCGCTCAGTGTTATCAAGGTTAGAGGGGGAAAAGGAGGAATTCCTGGCAACAGGGAGCATGAATGATAATGGTCTAAGGTCAAAGTAGACTTTAATTTTCTTCCAGATACGGACTGTGCTATGTATAATAGGATTGTTACTATTAAGTGACATCTCCAGATTGACAGGCGACAAAATCACAGCGCCAATAGAGAAGGGCTGACAATCCTCACGGTCCATATGTGCGTCATCCAACCAAAACGTAACAGCGCGGAGGTTAGCAGCCCAGTAGTAAAATATAACATTTGGGAGAGACAATCCTCCTTCCATCTTGGATTTACAGAGGTGTTTTTTACCTATCCTGTGTGTTTTATAATCCCAGATGAATGGATTGATAATTGAGTCCAGTTTTTTATGAAAGGACTTAGG
>NW_021822725.1:106216-111216 GCF_901001165.1 Salmo trutta
CACACACACACACACACACACACACACACACACACACACACACACACACACACACACACACACACACACACACACACACACACAAAGAAGAATGCTCCATCCCTGAATCTCTCCCAGCTGCGGAATAGTGGATAAGGATTCTCTCTGAATACAGATGGAAAACAACAAGCCAATGACCCTGGCTGTAATAGGGTGTGTATGTGTGTGTGTGTACATGTCTGTGTGTGTGTGTGTGTGTGTGTTTGTGTGTGTGTCATGCAGAGAGTCTGATAGAACAGAGACAGATGTCTGCCCTAGCAACGCCAGTTACGGTCCCTGGCGACGGCAGTTATGGTCCCTAGCGACGCCAGTTACGGTCCGTCCAGTTTGGAAAAGGAATGACAGACTGAATGAAAAGAAGTGACTGGTCCCAGAACAGCAAACATATAGTGTCCAAACTGGAGCCCTATTCCCTATATAGTGCACTACTTTTAACCAGAGCCCTATGCAGACTCACCAGTGAATACTCTGGCATTTGGGACGTAACCGTAGTGATCTTGTTGGGTAATTATATAACATTATGTTATTGAATAATACTACTATTCATACAATTGTCTCAATGTGATTTATTGGCATATATTGCTGTCTCCCAAATAGCACCGTGTTCCCTTTATAGTGCAGGAGACGGAGGAAAAAGAGGACCGAGCACGCCCCCATTCTCATCGACGGGGCTGCAGTGGAGCAGGTTGAGAGCTTCAAGTTCCTTGGCGTCCACATCACAACCTAACATGGTCCAAGCACACCAAGACAGTCGTGAAGAGGGCACGACAAAACTTATTCCACCTCAGGAGACTGAAAATATTTGGCATGGGTCCTCAGATCCTCAAAAAGTTCTACAGCTCCACCATCGAGAGCATCCTGACTGGTTACATCACTCCCTGGTATGGCAACTGCTCGACCTCCGACCGCAAGGCACTACAGAGGGTAGTGAGTACGGCTCAGTAAGCTGCCTGCCATCCAGGACCTCTATACCAGGCAGTCAGAAGAAGCCATAAGACTCCTGAACATCTAATCAAATGGCTACCCAGACTATTTGCATTGCCCCCCCCCACCCTATTTTACGCTGCTGCTACTCTCTGTTATTATCTATGCATAGTCACTTTAATAACTCTACCTACATGTACATATTTCCTCAATTACCTCGACTAACCGGTGCCCCCACACATTGACTCTGTACCGGTACCCCCCTGTATATAGTCTCCACATTGACTCTGTACCGGTACCCCCTGTATATAGTCTCCACATTGACTCTGTACCGGTACCCCCTGTATATAGTCTCCACATTGACCCTGTACCGGTACCCCCTGTATATAGCCTCCACATTGACTCTGTACCGGTACCCCCTGTATATAGTCTCCACATTGACTCTGTACCGGTACCCCCTGTATATAGTCTCCACATTGACCCTGTACCGGTACCCCCTGTATATAGTCTCCACATTGACTCTGTACCGGTACCCCCTGTATATAGTCTCCACATTGACTCTGTACCGGTATCCCCTGTATATAGCCTCCACATTGACTCTGTACCGGTATCCCCTGTATATAGTCTCCACATTGACTCTGTACCGGTAACCCCTGTATATAGTCTCTACATTGACTCTGTACCGGTATCCCCTGTATATAGTCTCCACATTGACTCTGTACCGGTATCCCCTGTATATAGTCTCCACATTGACTCTGTACCGGTAACCCCTGTATATAGTCTCTACATTGACTCTGTACCGGTACCCCCTGTATATAGCCTCTACATTGACTCTGTACCGGTACCCCCTGTATATAGCCTCTACATTGACTCTGTACCGGTACCCCCTGTATATAGTCTCTACATTGACTCTGTACCAGTACCCCCTGTATATAGCCTCCACATTGACTCTGTACCGGTATCCCCTGTATACAGCCTCCACATTGACTCTGTACCGGTACCCCCTGTATATAGTCTCCACATTGACTCTGTACCGGTACCCCCTGTATATAGTCTCGCTATTGTTATTTTACTGCTGCACTTTAATTACTTGTTAATTTTATCTCTTATTCTTATCCGTACTTTTTAACTGCATTGTTGGTTAGGGGCTCGTAAGTAAGCATTTCACTGTAAGGTCTACACCTGTTGTATTCAGCATTTCACTGTAAGGTCTACTACACCTGTTGTATTCAGCATTTCACTGTAAGGTCTACACCTGTTGTATTCGGCGCATGTGAGAAATACAATTTTATTTGATTTGACTACCTTTGAGCAGAGCTCTATTCCCTATATAGTGCACTACTATAGACCAGAGCCCTATTCCCTATATAGTGCACTACTTTAGACCAGAGCCCTATTCCCTATATAGAACACTACTATAGACCAGAGCCCTATTCCCTATATAGTACACTACTATAGACCAGAGCCCTATTCCCTATATAGTGCACTACTTTAGACCAGGGCCCTATTCCCTATATAGTGTACTACTGTTGACCAGGGCCCTATTCCCTATATAGTGCACTACTTTAGACCAGAGCCCTATTCCCTATATAGTGCACTACTTTAGACCAGGGCCCTATTCCCTATATAGAACACTACTATAGACCAGAGCCCTATTCCCTATATAGTGCACTACTTTAGACCAGGGCCCTATTCCCTATATAGAACACTACCTTTGACCAGGGCCCTAAGGGCATAGGGTGCCATTTGAGACGCAGACAGTTGTTTGTTATCCCAATGAGCCGATGCTTTTGAGAATAGACAATATTTTTTACTTCTAAGAGATACAGTGCCTTCAGAAAGTATTCAATTCAATTCAATTCAAGGGGCTTTATTGGCATGGGAAATATATGTTAACATTTCCAAAGCAAGTGAGGTAGATAATATACAAAAGTGAAATAAACAATAAAAATGAACAGTAAACATTACACTCACAGAAGTTCCAAAAGAATAAAGACATCACAAATGTCATATTATGTGTATATACAGTGTTGTAACGATGTACAAATGGTTAAAGTATTACAAGGGAAAATAAATAAGCATAAATATGGGTTGTATTTACAATGTTGTTTGTTCTTCACTGGTTGAACTTTTGTTGTGGTAACAGGTCACAACTCTTGCTGCTGTGATGGCACACTGTGGTATTTCACCCAGTAGATATGGGAGTTTATCAAAATTGGGTTTGTTTTCGAATTCTTTGTGGATCTTTGTAATCTGAGGGAAATATGTGTCTCTAATATGGTCATACATTGGGCAGGAGGTTAGGAAGTGCAGCTCAGTTTCCACCTCATTTTGTGGGCAGTGTGCACATAGCCTGTCTTCTGTTGAGAGCCAGGTCTGCCTACGGCGGCCTTTCTCAATAGCAAGGCTCTGCTCACTGAGTCTGTACATAGTCAAAGCTTTCCTTATGTTTGGGTCAGTCACAGTGGTCAGGCATTCTGCCACTGCGTACTCTCTGTTTAGGGCCAAATAGCATTCTAGTTTGCTCTGTTTTTTTGTTAATTCTTTCCAATGTGTCAAGTAATTATCTTTTTGTTTTCTCATGATTTGGTTGGGTCTAATTGTGTTGCTGTCCTGGGGCTCTGTGGGATCTGTTTGTGTTTGTGAACAGAGCCCCAGGACCAGCTTGATTGGGGGACTCTTCTCCAGGTTCATCTCTCTGTAGGTGATGGCTTTGTTATGGAATGTTTGGGAATCGATTCCTTTCAGGTGGTTGTAGAATTTAATGTCTATTTTCTGGATTTTGATAATTAGTGGGTATCGGCCTAATTCTGCTCTGCAAGTATTATTTGGTGTTTTACGTTGTACACTGAGGATATTTTTGCAGAATTCTGCATGCAGTCTCAATTTGGTGTTTGTCCCATTTTGTGAATTCTTGGTTGGTTGGTTCATACCCCTTGACTTATTCCACATTTTGTTGTGTTACAGACTGAAAACAAAATGGATTTAAAAAAAACACACGATACCTCATAATGTTAAGTTAAAACATGTTTTTTGCTAATTTATTTTTTGCTAATTTATTGAAAAAGAAATAGAGAAATATTGAATTGACATAAGTACTCTCACCCTGAGTCAATACATGTCAGCATCACCTTTGTCAGTGATTACAGCTGTGAGCCTTCTGGGTCTCCAAGAGTTTTACACACCTGGATTGGACATTATTATTTTTTAAATTCTTCAAGCTCTGTCAAGTTGGTTGTTTATCATTGCTGGACAGCCATTTTTAAGTCTTGTCATAGATTTCCAAGTAGATTTAAGTCAAAACTGTACCTAGGCCACTCAGGAACATTCAATGTCGTCATGGTAACCAACTCCAGTGTAGATTTGGCCTTGTGTTTTAGGTTACTGTCCTGCTGAAAGGTGAATTAATCTCCCAGTGTAGATTTGGCCTTGTGTTTTAGGTTACTGTCCTGCTGAAAGGTGAATTCATCTCCCAGTGTAGATTTGGCCTTGTGTTTTAGGTTACTGTCCTGCTGAAAGGTGAATTCATCTCCCAGTGTCTGGTGGAAAGCAGACTGAACCAGGTTTTCCTCTAGGATTTGCTGCAGTATTACTTTAGTGCCTTGTTGCAAACATGTTTTTTAATATTTGTATTCTGTACAGGCTTCCTTCTTTTCACTCTGTCAATTAGGTTAGTATTGTGGAGTAACTACAATGTTGTTGATACATCCTCAGTTTTCTCCTATCACAGTCATCCAACTCTGTAGCTGTTTTAAAGTTACCTTTGGCCTCATATTGAGGTGTTGAGCGGTTTCCTTCCCTTCCGGCGAATGAGTTAGGAAGGACGCCTGTATATTTGTAGTGACTGAGTCTATTGATAAACCATCAGAAGTGTAATTAATAACTTCACCATGCTCAAAGGGATATTCAATGTCTGCTTTTTAATATTTACCCATCTACCAATAGGTGTCCGTCTTTGCGAGGCAATGGAAAACCTCCCTGGTATTTGTGGTTGAATCTGTTTGAAATTCACTGCTCGACTGAGGGACCTTACAGAT
>NW_021822725.1:113716-131216 GCF_901001165.1 Salmo trutta
TAACCATTCAGAGTTAATGTCTAACCTTAACCCTAACCTTAACCATTCAGAGTTAATGTCTAACCTTAACCATTCAGAGTTAATGTCTAACCTTAACCCTAACCTTAACCATTCAGAGTTAATGTCTAACCTTAACCCTAACCTTAACCATTCAGAGTTAATGTCTAACCTTAACTCTAACCTTAACCATTCAGAGTTAATGTCTAACCTTAACCATTCAGAGTTAATGTCTAACCTTAACCATTCAGAGTTAAATCCTTAACCTTAAACACTTTTGGAACAACTTTAACATTTTATGTTTTAAAAACATGGATGAATGTTTGATTCTGTGAGATCTGGTTGGTCACACACACACACACACACACACACACACACACACACACACACACACACACACACACACACACACACACACACACACACACACACACACACACACACACACACACACACACACACACACACACACACACACAGTAGATTGCTCTGCAGCAGTAGTAATGGGTAAAAAAGTGTGATAGGTAGACTGTTTTTATTTTCTTATTTATTTTACCGTTATTTTACCAGGTAAGTTGACTGAGAACACATTCTCATTTACAGCAACGACCTGGGGAATAGTTTCAGGGGAGAGGAGGGGGATGAAAGAGCCAATTGTAAACTGTAACAAGACCTGTCTAGAATGTAGTCCTCTCCTCAACACACTTTACCTATGTCCCAAATCTCTCCCTATTCTCTATAGTGCACTGCACTGTGGAGGAAATATGGTACCATTTAGTTATGGCATCTACACATTATAAACCTACCTGTCTGTCTCTACAACAGTTGGGGGTATAAATCTACCTGTCTGTCTCTACAGTTGGGGGTATAAACCTACCTGTCTGTCTCTACAGTTGGGGGTATAAATCTACCTGTCTGTCTCTACAGTTGGGGGTATAAATCTACCTGTCTGTCTCTACAGTTGGGGGTATAAACCTACCTGTCTGTCTCTACAACAGTTGGGGGTATAAACCTACCTGTCTGTCTCAACAACAGTTGGGGGTATAAATCTACCTGTCTGTCTCTACAGTTGGGGGTATAAACCTACCTGTCTGTCTCAACAACAGTTGGGGGTATAAACCTACCTGTCTGTCTCAACAACAGTTGGGGGTATAAATCTACCTGTCTGTCTCAACAACAGTTGGGGGTATAAACCTACCTGTCTGTCTCTACAGTTGGGGGTATAAACCTACCTGTCTGTCTCTACAACATTTAGGGGTATAAACCTTTGATCAAGACAAAGGAGATGATTGTGGACTACAGGAAAAAGAGGACCGAGCACGCCCCCATTCTCATCGACGGGGCTGTAGTGGAGCAGGTTGAGAGCTTCAAGTTCCTTGGTGTCCACATCACCAATGAACTATCATGGTCCAAGCACACCAAGACAGTCGTGAAGAGGGCACAACAACGCCTATTCCCTCTCAGGAGCCTGAAAAGATTTGGCATGGGTCCCCAGATCCTCAAAAGGTTCTACAGCTGCACCATCGAGAGCATCCTGACGGGTTGCATCACCGCCTGGTATGGCAACTGCTCGGCTTCCGACCACAAGGCACTACAGAGGGCAGTGCGTACGGCCCAGTACATCACTGGGGCCAAGCTTCCTGCCATCCAGAATGTCTATACAGGCAGTGTCAGAGGAAGGCCCTAAAAATTGCCAAAGACTCCAGCCACCTTAGTCATAGACTTATCTCTACCGGAGCGCCAAGTCTAGGTCCAAAAGGCTTCTAAACAGCTTCTACCCCTAAGCCATAAGATTCCTGAACAGCTAATCAAATGGCTACCCAGACCCCTCTTTTACGCTGCTGCTACTCTCTGTTTTTATCTATGCATAGTAACTTTACCTGTACCTACGTGTACATATTACCTCAATTACCTTGACTAACCGGGGCCCCTGCACATTGACTCTGGACCGGTACCTCCTGTATATAGCCTTGCTACTGTTATTTTATTGTTGCTTTTTAAATATTAGTTATTTTTAAATTTTTGCTTTTTTAAAATGTATTTTTTACTTCAGGTTATTTTAGTAAATACTTTAACACTCATTTTTCTTAAAACTGCACTTTTGGTTAAGGGCTTGTAAGTCAGCATTTCACTGTAAGGTCACACTTGTATTTGGCGCATTTGACTGATAAAGTTTGACTTGATTTGAAACACTCAGAATTCCATTCATTCATTAAAACTAGCGCAGAGCGGCCTATATAGGCCTATTGGATATTTATTTATTTAAGTTTTTGTCTCTCATCATCAATGAATCTCTGATAGCTACACACCAGTGATTTGTTTAGCATAGCAACATCAAATTAATAGAATTATTGGAATTAATGACTGGGTCAAAACATGGGTCAAAACATGGGTCAAAACATGGGTCAAAACATGGGTCAAAACATGGGTCAAAACATGGGTCAAAACATGAGAAAAGACCTTGCGACCAACCCGCTTTGCATAGCAACTTCAGAATGTAAAAAAACGAATTTACTCATGAAA
Source organism: Salmo trutta (assembly GCF_901001165.1). Lineage (NCBI taxonomy): Eukaryota > Metazoa > Chordata > Actinopteri > Salmoniformes > Salmonidae > Salmo > Salmo trutta. The sequence continues at coordinate 116,237 of NW_021822725.1, forward strand.
ATTGTTTTTAATAAAAATAAGGATTTTTATAAATATGTTGGCAACTGTTTTATAAAATCAATAAGGCCCTCGAACCCGGAGATTACCGTGTGACAACTCCTTCCTGAAGGGCTGAAGGTTCTCGTAACTCTATCACTCTCTTTCTCTCTTACTTCCTCCTTCCCTTTCACAATTCATTTATTGGCATGGGAAACATTTGTTAACATTGTCGTTCAGCAAGCCAGCTCCACTAGGGCCCGTTCAGCAAGCCAGCTCCACTAGGGCCCGTTCAGCAAGCCAGCTCCACTCGGGCCCGTTCAGCAAGCCGGCTCCACTAGGGCCCGTTCAGCAAGCCAGCTCCACTAGGGCCCGTTCAGCAAGCCGGCTTCACTAGGGCCCGTTCAGCAAGCCAGCTCCACTCGGGCCCGTTCAGCAAGCCGGCTCCACTAGGGCCCGTTCAGCAAGCCGGCTCCACTAGGGCCCGCTCAGCAAGCCGGCTTCACTAGGGTCCGCTCAGCAAGCCGGCTTCACTAGGGTCCGCTCAGCAAGCCGGCTCCACTAGGGTCCGCTCAGCAAGCCGGCTTCACTAGGGTCCGCTCAGCAAGCCGGCTTCACTAGGGTCCGCTCAGCAAGCCGGCTCCACTAGGGTCCGCTCAGCAAGCCGGCTCCACTAGGGTCTGCTCAGCAAGCAGGCTCCACTAGGGTCTGCTCAGCAAGCCGGCTTCACTAGGGTCCGCTCAGCAAGCCGGCTCCACTAGGGTCTGCTCAGCAAGCCGGCTCCACTAGGGTCCGCTCAGCAAGCCGGCTCCACTAGGGTCTGCTCAGCAAGCCGGCTCCACTAGGGTCCGCTCAGCAAGCCGGCTTCACTAGGGTCTGCTCAGCAAGCCGGCTTCACTAGGGTCTGCTCAGCAAGCCGGCTCCACTAGGGTCTGCTCAGCAAGCCGGCTCCACTAGGGTCTGCTCAGCAAGCCGGCTCCACTAGGGTCCGCTCAGCAAGCCGGCTCCACTAGGGTCTGCTCAGCAAGCCGGCGTGTGTGCGAGAGCGTGTGCTATGAAAAGAATAAGCATAAATGACGAGGGAAATGAAATGAGGTTTAATTTACTGTGGTGTTTGGTCTCCACCCTTTTCTTACTGCAGCAGGTCACATTCTGCTGCCATGATCGCACACTGCGGTATTTCACCTAACAGATAAGGGAGCTTATCAATATTTGATTCGTTTTGTGATTATTTTGTGGTCCTTGTAATCTGTGGGAAATAATATTAGTCTCTAATACGGTCATATATTAGACAGGAGGTGAGGAAGTGTAGCTCAGCTGCCAGCTCATTTTGTGGGCTTCTGTTGAGAGCCAAGTCTGCCTACGGCGGCCTCTCTCAATAGACTCACTGAGTCTGTTTTCTACCAGTCACGGTGGTCAGATAGTCTTTCAGTTTACTTTGAGATTTTGGTCATGTTTTCCCAATAGGTAATATCATTTTATTGTTGTTTGATTATAATTTGGTTGGGCCAGACTGTCTGAGTGCTGTCCTGAGGCTTTGTTGGGTTGGTAGTGGTTTGTGAACTTAGCCTCTCTACCAGCTGGATGAGGGAACTTTTCTCTGTGTTCGTCTCTGTAGTGAGAGGTGGAAATATTCTCTCTGTGTTCATCTCTGTAGTGAGAGGTGGTAATATTCTCTCTGTGTTCGTCTCTGTAGTGAGAGGAGGTAATATTCTCTCTGTGTTCGTCTCTGTAGTGAGAGGTGGTAATATTCTCTCTGTGTTCATCTCTGTAGTGAGAGGTGGTAATATTTTCTGTGTTCATCTCTGTAGTGAGAGGTGGTAATATTCTCTCTGTGTTCATCTCTGTAGTGAGAGGTGGTAATATTTTCTGTGTTCGTCTCGGTAGTGAGAGGTGGTAATATTTTCTCTGTGTTCATCTCTGTAGTGAGAGGTGGTAATATTTTCTGTGTTCATCTCTGTAGTGAGAGGTGGTAATATTTTCTGTGTTCGTCTCGGTAGTGAGAGGTGGTAATATTCTCTCTGTGTTCATCTCTGTAGTGATAGGTGGTAATATTTTCTCTGTGTTCATCTCTGTAGTGATAGGTGGTAATATTTTCTCTGTGTTCATCTCTGTAGTGAGAGGTGGTAATATTTTCTGTGTTCGTCTCGGTAGTGAGAGGTGGTAATATTCTCTCTGTGTTCATCTCTGTAGTGAGAGGTGGTAATATTTTCTCTGTGTTCATCTCTGTAGTGAGAGGTGGTAATATTTTCTCTGTGTTCATCTCTGTAGTGAGAGGTGGTAATATTTTCTCTGTGTTCATCTCTGTAGCGAGAGGTGGTAATATTTTCTGTGTTCGTCTCGGTAGTGAGAGGAGGTAATATTCTCTCTGTGTTCATCTCTGTAGTGATAGGTGGTAATATTCTCTCTGTGTTCATCTCTGTAGTGATAGGTGGTAATATTCTCTCTGTGTTCATCTCTGTAGTGAGAGGTGGTAATATTTTCTCTGTACTCTAAGAATGTTGTTGCAGGATTCCAACAGAATGTTGACAAATCAAATCAAATCAAATTTTATTGATCACATACACATGGTTAGCAGATGTTATTGTGAGTGTAGCGAAATGCTTGTGCTTCTAGATCCGACAGTGCAGTAATATCTAACAAGTAATCTAACAATCCCCAACAATGACCTAATACACACATCTAAGTAAAGGAATGGAATAAGAATATATACATATAAATATATGGATCAGCAATGACAGAGCGGCATAGGCTAATATGCAATAAATAGTATAGAATTAAGCAATAACACCGAGGGTTGTGGTATATGGCCAATATACGACAGCTAAGGGCTGCTCTTAGGCACGACACAACACGGAGTGCCTAGATACAGCCCTTCGCCGTGGTATATTGGCCATATATCACAAACTCCCGAGGTGCCTTATTGCTATTATAAACTGGTTACCAACGTAATTAGAGCAGTAAATATAGCTGTTTTGTCATTTCCGTGGAAAGACCAATGATTTCAAGTCTGTATGTAGGGCAGCAGCCTCTCTGTGCTAGTGATGGCTGTTTAACAGTCTGATGACCTTGAGATAAATGGCCTTGTTGTCAGCCGGAAAGAGAAATAGGCAAAAGTTCAATTCAGAGCAACAAAGAAATGGAATAATTTATCTGAGCAAACCAGAAACCTTTTGAATATATACATTCATACAATATTTTAGTACCACTTAAATATAACACATGAAGGACTATGGTAGATGAAGGAACCAATCTATCTGTCCAGAGAGTATTTATCTGGTCAATTTGGCAGTGTATTATGTCTGCTGTTTGGAACTGTGTGCTGTATGTGGACATGGGATTGTTTTATAAATTGTATTTTAATGTTTAAGGACTCAAATGAGGACTAAAAGATAAAATCAAATATCTGTCCTCTATCTCTCCATCTCTCTCTCTCCATCTCTCCTTCTCGCTCTCTCTCCATCTATCTCTCTCTCCCTCCATCTATCTCTCTCTTTCTCCATCTCTCCATCTCTCTCTCTCTATATATATATATATCTCCTTCTTTCTCTCCATCTCTCGCTCTACATCTCTCTCTCTCCCTCTCTCTCTCTCCATCTCTCCTTCTCTCCCTCTCCATCTCTCTCTTTCCCTTTCTCCATCTCTCCTTCTCTCTCTCTGTGTCTATCTCTCCCTCCCTCCTCTCTCTCTCCTACTGTCCTCAATGACGCCACAGGACAATGGCAAGTGGTTCAATACACACACACACACACACACACACACACACACACACACACTCCGAGGGAATCCCCAGAGGACCTGTGAGAGAGGCTGTAACTCTGTATAATTTAATCTGAATCCATTTAATGGAGAGAGAGAGAGAGAGAGAGAGAGAGAGAGAGAGAGAGAGAGAGAGAGAGAGAGAGAGAGAGAGAGAGAGAGAGAGAGAGAGAGAGAGAGAGAGAGAGAGGAGGTAGTGTTGTGTGTGTGTTGCGTGTGTGTCTGCTCGTGCGCGTGCGTGTGTGTATGTGTGTGTGTGGTTAATGGAGACAGGGTCTTGATTGATGGAAAGGTTAATCGTAGCAGACAGGTGAAACAGTGTGTGTGTGTGTGTGTGTGTGTGTGTTTTTCTGCATTTTTGCCTGCCAACAAGGTAATATGCATGTTTAGTGAGAAGGTTAAATTAGCAGTAGTGAAGAGAAGACCACGATCATATTAGTGACATCACAGCAAAACGTTTTGCAATAGAAAACAAAAACACACGTTACTCATTGGAGTCGGAAAGGGCCAGGAGACAAGGTGACAGGAGACAAGGTGACAGGAGACAAGGTGACAGGAGACAAGGTGACAGGACACAAGGTGAAAGGAAGTGACAGAGGAGAAGTAAGAAGTGAGAAGGAGATGAGAGAAAAGGACAGGATGAATCAGAGAGAGAGGATGAATCAGAGAGAGAGGATGAATCAGAGAGAGGATGAATCAGAGAGAGGATGAATCAGAGAGAGAGGATGAATCAGAGAGAGAGAGGATGAATCAGAGAGAGAGAGGATGAATCAGAGAGAGAGAGGATGAATCAGAGAGAGAGAGGATGAATCAGAGAGAGAGAGGATGAATCAGAGAGAGAGAGGATGAATCAGAGAGAGAGGATGAATCAAAGAGAGGATGAATCAGAGAGAGAGAGGATGAATCAGAGAGAGAGAGGATGAATCAGAGAGAGAGAGGATGAATCAGAGAGAGAGGATGAATCAGAGAGAGAGAGGATGAATCAGAGAGAGAGAGGATGAATCAGAGAGAGAGAGGAGCTCAGAGGATGAATCAGAGAGAGAGAGGATGAATCAGAGAGAGAGGATGAATCAGAGAGAGAGAGGATGAATCAGAGAGAGAGAGGATGAATCAGAGAGAGAGAGGATGAATCAGAGAGAGAGAGGATGAATCAGAGAGAGAGAGGATGAATCAGAGAGAGAGAGGATGAATCAGAGAGAGAGGATGAATCAGAGAGAGAGGATGAATCAGAGAGAGAGGATGAATCAGAGAGAGAGGATGAATCAGAGAGAGAGGATGAATCAGAGAGAGAGAGGATGAATCAGAGAGAGAGAGGATGAATCAGAGAGAGAGAGGATGAATCAGAGAGAGGATGAATCAGAGAGAGGATGAATCAGAGAGACAGAGGATGAATCAGAGAGACAGAGGATGAATCAGAGAGAGAGAGGATGAATCAGAGAGAGAGAGGATGAATCAGAGAGAGAGGATGAATCAGAGAGAGAGAGGATGAATCAGAGAGAGAGGATGAATCAGAGAGAGAGGATGAATCAGAGAGAGGATGAATCAGAGAGAGAGGATGAATCAGAGAGAGAGGATGAATCAGAGAGAGAGGATGAATCAGAGAGAGAGGATGAATCAGAGAGAGAGGATGAATCAGAGAGAGAGGATGAATCAGAGAGAGAGGATGAATCAGAGAGAGAGGATGAATCAGAGAGAGGATGAATCAGAGAGAGAGGATGAATCAGAGAGAGAGGATGAATCAGAGAGAGGATGAATCAGAGAGAGGATGAATCAGAGAGAGAGGATGAATCAGAGAGAGAGGATGAATCAGAGAGAGAGGATGAATCAGAGAGAGAGGATGAATCAGAGAGAGGATGAATCAGAGAGAGGATGAATCAGAGAGAGGATGAATCAGAGAGAGAGGATGAATCAGAGAGAGAGGATGAATCAGAGAGAGAGGATGAATCAGAGAGAGAGGATGAATCAGAGAGAGAGGATGAATCAGAGAGAGAGGATGAATCAGAGAGAGGATGAATCAGAGAGAGGATGAATCAGAGAGAGAAGATGAATCATAGAGGATGAATCAGAGAGAGAGGATGAATCAGAGAGAGAAGATGAATCATAGAGGATGAATCAGAGAGAGAGGATGAATCAGAGAGAGAAGATGAATCATAGAGGATGAATCAGAGAGAGGATGAATCAGAGAGAGAGGATGAATCATAGAGGATGAATCAGAGAGAGAGGATGAATCAGAGAGAGGATGAATCATAGAGGATGAATCAGAGAGAGGATGAATCAGAGAGAGAGGATGAATCATAGAGGATGAATCATAGAGGATGAATCAGAGAGAGAGGATGAATCAGAGAGAGACTTGCTTTTTTATTGTGTGTGTGTGTGTGTGTGTGTGTGTGTGTGTGTGTGTGTGTGTGTGTGTGTGTGTGTGTGTGTGTGTGTGTGTGGGAGGGAGAGAGAGAGAGAGACAGACGGAGAAATTGATTGGAGAGGGAGAGAGAGAGAGAGGGAGGGGGGGGGGATTGGAGAGGGAGAAGGGGAAAGGGGGTGAGTCCGAAGGGACCAAAAGGTCCATAAACAATTTAGCTCAAACGAAGAAGATCCTCATGGGACAGACAAGGCTATTGAAGTGAATTGGAGGAAGAGAGACAGGGATGAAAGAGATGGAGGGAGGGGGAGAGGGAAGGAGGGATGGAGGGAGGGGAGAGGTTGACAGAGGGATGGAGGGAGGGGGAGAGGTTGTCAGAGGGATGGAGGGAGGGGGAGAGGTTGACAGAGGGAAGGAGGGAGGGGGAGAGGTTGACAGAGGGAAGGAGGGAGGGGGAGAGGTTGACAGAGGGAAGGAGGGAGGGGGAGAGGCCTGAAAAGGCAGAGTTGGTTTGAGTAGTGGAGTCCCAGTGATGGGAGAGAAAAGGGAGGAGGAAGGATAAGGGATATGGAAAGAGGGAGAGAGACAGAGAGAGGGGGAGGGAGAGAGGAAGAGAGGGTGGATAGAGAGAGACAGAGGTGGAGAGAGGAAGAGAGGGTGGATAGAGAGAGACAGAGGTGGAGAGAGGAAGAGAGGGTGGATAGAGAGAGACAGAGGTGGAGAGAGGAAGAGAGGGTGGATAGAGAGAGACAGAGGTGGAGAGAGGAAGAAAGAGATGGAGAGAGGAAGAGGGGGATGAGAGAGGAAGAGGGGGATGGAGAGAGGAAGAGAGGGATGGAGAGAGGAAGAGAGAGATGGAGAGATGGAGAGAGAGAGAGATGGATGGAGAGATGGAGAGAGGGAGAGAGAGAAAGAGGGAGAGAGGGAGAGGGAGGGTGAGAGAGAGGGAGCGAGAGAGAGAGAGGGAGAGAGAGAGGGAGGGAGCGAGAGAGGGAGGGAGAGAGAGAGAGAGAGAGAGAGGGTGAGAGGGAGGGGGGGAGGGAGAGAGAGGGAGAGGGAGAGAGAGAGGAGAGAGGGAGGAGCGAGAGAGAGAGAGGGGGAGAGAGGGAGGGAGCGAGAGAGAGGGAGAGGAGAGAGAGAGAGAGAGGGAAAGAGAGAGGGAGAGGGAGAGAGGGAGAGAGAGAGAGAGAGGGAGATAGAATGGCATCAGTTCTTTGTATTGAGATTCCTTTCTTACAGTGAGAGAACGTGTAATGGTATTATGTAGCAGGAAAACAGTTTCACACACACACACACACACACACAAAGCCAACAGGGAGAGTTGCGTCCAGTGGCGTCATTAGGCCTGGGCCTCCGGGTTCAGTCCCAAACCTTTTGATGGTAATATTATATTATTATTACAATAAAACCCTACACAAAACCCTGAGGTGCCTTATTGCTATTATAAACTGGTTACCAATGTAATTAGAGCAGTAGAAATACATGTTTTGTCATACCTGTGGTATATGGTCTGATATACCACGGCTGTCAGCCAATCAAAATTCAGGGCTGGAACCACCCAGTTTATAGCAACATTTTAATGACAAAAAAAGAAACAATATAATATATAATATACAGGCAGTGGCAGGCACTACAAGAAGCCCCTGGATTCGGTCATCACTAGTTACCACAGCCACAAAGTCATAAGCCCCACCTACTACTACAATTTATCTTCTTAAAATCGTATTTTAAACCTAACCCTAACCTTAACCCTAACCTTAACCCTAACCTTAACCCTAACCTTAAATTAAGACCAAAAAGCACATTTTTGTTTTGATAATTTTTTTTACAGTTTGACTTTGTGACTGTGGTAACTAGTGACAACCACTAGACAAGACACTGAGACAGCAACAGACAAGACACTGAGACAGCAACAGACAAGACACTGAGACAGCAACAGACAAGACACTGAGACAGCAACAGACAAGACACTGAGACAGCAACAGGAGAATAGGGGGTGGAGAGGGACACCAGACCAGACACTGAGACAGCAACAGACACGACACAGACAGCAACAGACAAAACACAGACAGCAACAGACAAAACACAGACAGCAACAGACAAAACACAGACAGCAACAGACAACACACAGACAGCAACAGACAACACACAGACAGCAACAGACAACACACATACAGCAACAGACAACACACATACAGCAACAGACAAGACACAGACAGCAACCGACAAAACACAGACAGCAACAGACAAAACACAGACAGCAACAGACAAGACAGAGAAAGAGACAGACAACACACAGACAGCAACAGACAACACACAGACAGCAACAGACAAGACAGAGAAAGAGACAGAGGAGAAAGTGATGGAGAGAGAACCGAGGTGGGTTGAGCACACAGTAGCCTGTATCACCTACAGCTGCTGTATGGATTCTAATTACTGCACTGTGTGTGTGTGTGTGTGTGTGTGTGTGTGGGAGGGAGGGAGGGAGGGAGGGATAGTGAAAGAGAAAGAGGGTGTTTGGACAGGTCAGAGTCAATGTTTGAAGTTGTTGAGTTGTTTTTGCCAATAGACTGTAGATGTATGTGTTCCAGAGTAGAGAGCCACAGTAGCAACTGTAATTGAGTACTGACTGTCTGCTGTGGCAGGTGGGAATGTGCAAATTACCTGAAAAATATATCATTTCTCAATGTTCATCTTAAAGTGCCCAAATTAATTTATTAGGCTGGTTTAAATTGCTTCTTTTTTTTTGCCGAGGGAGAATGACCCCGGACCCCCCTACTGGCTTTGGGCTAAGCCCCAAATGTCTTCAAATCCTGCAAACTCCCCTGGTTGAGTCAGTATTTCAAATGTGTCCAAAAGTAATTATCAGAGCAGAAAGAGATTCTGATGACCTCAGAGAATAGATGAGCTGTACTCCCAAACTCCATTCCTCCTTCCCATTATAGTGAGCAGAGGAATATTAGAATGTATTCTAGAGCAGTGCTGTCACTATTCTAGAACAACACTCTCACTATTGTAGAACAACACTGTCACTATTCTAGAACAACACTGTCACTATTCTAGAACAATACTGTCACTATTCTAGAACAATACTATCACTATTGTAGAACAATACTCTCACTATTGTAGAACAATACTGTCACTATTCTAGAACAATACTGTCACTATTCTAGTACAACACTCTCACTACTGTAGAACAATACAGTCACTATTCTAGAACAATACTGTCACTATTCTAGAACAATACTATCACTATTCTAGAACAATACTCTCACAATTCTAGAACACTAATCTCACAATTATAGACCAATACTGTCACTATTCTAGAACAATACTCTCACTATTCTAGAACAATACTGTTACTATTCTAGAACAATACTGTCACTATTCTAGAACAACCTGTCACTATTGTAGAACAATACTCTCACTATTCTAGAACAACATGTCACTATTCTAGAACAACATGTCACTATTCTAGAACAATACTGCCCCTGTTCTAGAACAACACTCTCACTATTCTAGAACAATACTGTCACTATTCTAGAACACTAATCGCGCTATTCTAGAACAATACTTTCATTATTCTAGAACAATACTCTCACTATTCTAGAACAATACTGTCACTATTCTAGAACAATACTATCACTATTCTAGAACAATACTGTCACTATTCTAGAACAATACTCTCACTATTCTAGAACAATACTCTCACTATTCTAGAACAATACTGTCTCACTATTCTAGAACAATATTGTCACTATTCTAGAACAATACTCTCGCTATTCTAGAACAATACTCTCACTATTCTAGAACAATACTGTTACTATTCTTGAACAATACTGTCACTATTCTAGAACAACCTGTCACTATTCTAGAACAATACTCTCACTATTCTAGAACAATACTTTCATTATTCTAGAACAATACTCTCACAATTCTAGAACACTAATATCACAATTCTAGACCAATACTGTCACTATTCTAGAACAACACTCTCACTATTCTAGAACAATACTCTCACTATTCTTGAACAATACTGTCTCACTATTCTAGAACAATATTGTCACTATTCTAGAACAATACTCTCGCTATTCTAGAACAATACTGTTACTATTCTAGAACATTACTGTCACTATTCTAGAACAACCTGTCACTATTCTAGAACAATACTCTCACTATTCTAGAACAACATGTCACTATTCTAGAACAACATGTCACTATTCTAGAACAATACTGCCCCTGTTCTAGAACAACACTCTCACTATTCTAGAACAATACTGTCACTATTCTAGAACACTAATCGCGCTATTCTAGAACAATACTTTCATTATTCTAGAACAATACTCTCTCTATTCTAGAACAATACTGTCACTATTCTAGAACAATACTATCACTATTCTAGAACAATACTGTCACTATTCTAGAACAATACTATCACTATTCTAGAACAATACTCTCACTATTCTAGAACAATACTCTCACTATTCTAGAACAATACTGTCTCACTATTCTAGAACAATATTGTCACTATTCTAGAACAATACTCTCGCTATTCTAGAACAATACTCTCACTATTCTAGAACAATACTGTTACTATTCTTGAACAATACTGTCACTATTCTAGAACAACCTGTCACTATTCTAGAACAATACTCTCACTATTCTAGAACAATACTTTCATTATTCTAGAACAATACTCTCACAATTCTAGAACACTAATATCACAATTCTAGACCAATACTGTCACTATTCTAGAACAACACTCTCACTATTCTAGAACAATACTCTCACTATTCTTGAACAATACTGTCTCACTATTCTAGAACAATATTGTCACTATTCTAGAACAATACTCTCGCTATTCTAGAACAATACTGTTACTATTCTAGAACAATACTGTCACTATTCTAGAACAACCTGTCACTATTCTAGAACAATACTCTCACTATTCTAGAACAACCTGTCTGTCACGTCCTGACCAGCAGAGGGAGCAATTGTATTAGTTTTGGTCAGGACGTGGCAGAAGGGTTTGTGTTACGTGTGAGTTGGTTGTTGGACTCCCAATTGAAGGCAGGTGTGTTGAGTTGCCTTTGATTGGGAGTCCTATACAGTAGTGTGTGTTTTTCCTTGTGGTTGTGGGTAATTGTTTCTGTTTAGTGTGTTTCACCTGACAGGACTGTTTGGCTGTCAGTTTTCTTGTTTTGTAAATTGTATAGTGTTCGTTCTTTATTAAATAATGATGAACACTAACTCTGCTGCATTTTGGTCCACTTCCTCAGACAGTCCTTACACTGTCATTATTCTAGAACAATACTGTCCCTATTCTAGAACAACGCTCTCACTATTCTAGAACAATACTCTCACTATTCTAGAACAATGCTCTCACTATTCTAGAACAATACTCTCACTATTCTAGAACAATATTGTCACTATTCTATAACAATACTCTCACTATTCTAGAACAATACTCTCACTATTCTAGAACAATACTCTCACTATTCTAGAACAATATTGTCACTATTCTATAACAATACTCTCGCTATTCTAGAACAATACTCTCACTATTCTAGAACAATACTGTTACTATTCTAGAACAATACTGTCACTATTCTAGAACAATACTGTGACTATTCTAGAACATAAAAGGAGAATAGAAGATGATGGTTCCCAGTGTCATTCTCATTCTTGTCATCAACGGTGATCATCGATGATATCACTGTGACATCACTGAATCTCATATGACCTTGACAAGCTGTCTGTCACAGTTAACACACTAAATACAGTTTGATTCCAATTTACAGCCTTTCTTCATTCCCCGTCTAATGCATCTGTTTATGTGTGTGTGCATGCCGAAATAAGGCCGTTTTTATTCACCCTCTCCTCGTTCTCTTGCCTGTCAAGACCACAGATTCAATTTGTAGGCCTCCCAGCAGAGAGAGAGGTGGGGAGAGAGATAGAGGACAGAGAGAGAGAGAGAGAGAGAGAGAGAGAGAGAGAGAGAGAGAGAGAGAGAGAGAGATTGAAAGAGAAAGGGAGATGGAGATGGAGGGGGTAATGTCTGTTGATTGAGCCTCCTAGAGTCAGAGATGGGGGATGCCAGGCCGTGTGTGTTAGGGTTGAATGAGTCTCCATGATGGTGCCATGTTGAAAGTCACTGAGCTCTTCAGTAAGGACATTCTACTGCCAATGTTTGTCTATGGAGATCGCATGTCTGTGTGTTTGATTTTATACACCTGTCAGCAACAGGTGTGGCTGAAATAGCCAAATCCACTCATTTGAAGGGGTGTCCACATATTTTTGTATATATAGTGTATGTCATGTACTGTATGCCCTATGGGCAAGTTACTCCCACCCAGATTACAGCCAACACATCCATCCAAAGACAGTTGTTGAAAGAATGGGTGTCAGCTAGTCCCGTCTGGTCATAGTTGATTGCATTTAGTCCCTATTGTGCCGTGGACAGTTTGTGGACAAAACGACCCGACTACGAGTAGTAATACAGGGCAGTGAGCCTTACTTTAGGTTAAAGGTCAGGGATGTCTTCTTGTTGTCTTGGGGCTCTGGAGTGCAGTTACCTGCAGAAATAACAGAGGAAGAATATTGAGTATCCGATCCTGTCATCCCCATCTTTCTCTTCATCCATCTCCTGAGTGGGCATCCCTCGTTCTCCCATCTCTTTCTCTCTGTATTGATCTCCTGAGTGGGCATCCCTCGTTCTCCCATCTCTCTCTCTGTATTGATCTCTTGAGTGGGCATCCCTCGTTCTCTCATCTCTCTCTCTCTGTATTGATCTCTTGAGTGGGCATCCCTCGTTCTCCCATCTCTCTCTCTGTATTGATCTCCTGAGTGGGCATCCCTCGTTCTCCCATCTCTCTCTTCATCCATCTCCTGAGTGGGCATCCCTCGTTCTCCCATCTTTCTCTTCATCCATCTCTTGAGTGGGCATCCCTCGTTCTCTCATCTCTCTCTCTCTGTATTGATCTCTTGAGTGGGCATCCCTCGTTCTCCCATCTCCTCTCTCTCTCTCTGTATTGATCTCTTGAGTGGGCATCCCTCGTTCTCTCATCTCATCTCTCTCTGTTTTGAGCGCAGTTACAAAATTACCATCACAAACACACACACACACACAGACACAGACACAGACACACGAACACACATACATACACAGGAACACACACACACATACAGACACACAAGACACACATACATAATGGCATGCATCATGACCCAGGATGCATTAGTCAACAAACATCCTCATTAATGTGACGTTCCACTAATGTGCTGCAGTAAATCACTGTAGCTGTGTGTTTAACCTCCAGACAGACTGCATTGTGGACTCTGAAACCCAGAGGCCTTTCAACAGATCACCATCATGTTCTGATGCTCACTTCTCTACAGGCTCTGGATCTTCATTGAGCCTGGAGCTGTGTGTGTGTGTGTATGTCTGTGTGTGTGTGTGTGTGTGTGTGTGTGTTAGTTAGCCCTGGTACTAATAACTGTTAACACCATAGTGCTAAACCCCTCTAGGGCTGTGGTCAAAATAACACCACCACTATAGAGGGAATAGGGAGAGAGAGAGAGAGGAGGAGAGAGAGAGGAGGTTTAGGGGATATGGAGAGAGGGAGGAGAGAGGGAGGAGATGTAGGGGATATGGAGAGAGAGAGGAGAGAGGGAGGAGATGTAGGGGACATGGAGAGAGAGAGGAGGAGAGAGAGAGGAGGTTTAGGGGATATGGAGAGAGGGAGGAGAGAGGGAGGAAATGTAGGGGATATGGAGAGAGAGAGGAGAGAGGGAGGAATAGGGAGGAAATGTAGGGGATATGGAGAGAGAGAGGAGAGAGGGAGGAGATGTAGGGGATATGGAGAGAGAGAAGGAGAGAGGGAGGAGATGTAGGGGATATGGAGAGAGAGAAGGAGGAATAGGGAGGAGATGTAGGGGATATGGAGAGAGAGAAGGAGAGAGGGAGGAGATGTAGGGGATATGGAGAGAGAGAAGGAGAGAGGGAGGAGATGTAGGGGATATGGAGAGAGAGAAGGAGAGAGGGAGGAGATGTAGGGGACATGGAGAGAGAGAAGGAGAGAGGGAGGAGATGTAGGGGACATGGAGAGAGAGAAGGAGAGAGGGGGGAATAGGGAGGAGATGGAGGGGACATGGAGAGAGAGAAGGAGAGAGGGAGGAGATGTAGGGGACATGGAGAGAGAGAAGGAGAGAGGGAGGAGATGTAGGGGACATGGAGAGAGAGAAGGAGAGAGGGAGGAGATGTAGGGGACATGGAGAGAGAGAAGGAGAGAGGGGGGAATAGGGAGGAGATGGAGGGGACATGGAGAGAGAGAAGGAGAGAGAAACACCATCTACAAGGCAGTGTGGGCTAAGTTATAGGATCTACTGTCTGTACTCATTACAGCTAACACTTACACTTAGAAGGGAAATGTACACTCAAGGCGAGGTTTAAATAGTTGATTTATTCATGTATTTATGTATTTATGTATTCATTATAAATACACACTGTTTTTGAATTACAGTGTACATGTATATACTGTCTGTACAAAGTACTACAACTTACTTTTATTTTTCCACTTCAAGTACTGCTAAACACATCAAACAACAGCACCTAGTCTGGGTCCCAAACAGCACCTAGTCTGGGTCCCAAACAGCACCTAGTCTGGGTCCCAAACAGCACCTAGTCTGGGTCCCAAACAGCACCTAGTCTGGGTCCCAAACAGCACCTAGTCTGGGTCCCAAACAGCACCTAGTCTGGGTCCCAAACAGCACCTAGTCTGGGTCCCAAACAGCACCTAGTCTGGGTCCCAAACAGCACCTAGTCTGGGTCCCAAACAGCACCCTAATCCCTTCATAGTGCACTATTTTTAACCAGAGCCTATAGGT
>NW_021822725.1:136216-144674 GCF_901001165.1 Salmo trutta
GAGAGAAACGACAGAAGAGAGAAACGACAGAGGAGAGAAACGACAGAGAGAAACGACAGAGGAGAGAAACGACAGAGGAGAGAAACGACAGAGAGAAACGACAGAGGAGAGAAACGACAGAGGAGAGAAACGACAGAGGAGAGAAACGACAGGGGAGAGAAACGACAGAGAGAAACGACAGAGAGAAACGACAGAGGAGAGAAACGACAGAGGAGAGAAACGACAGAGAGAAACGACAGAGAGAAACGACAGAGAGAAACGACAGAAGAGAGAAACGACAGAGGAGAGAAACGACAGAAGAGAGAAACGACAGAAGAGAGAAACGACAGAGGAGAGAAACGACAGAGGAGAGAAACGACAGAAGAGAGAAACGACAGAGGAGAGAAACGACAGAGGAGAGAAACGACAGAGGAGAGAAACGACAGAGGAGAGAAACGACTGAGAGAAACGACAGAGGAGAGAAACGACAGAGGAGAGAAACGACAGAGGAGAGAAACGACAGAGAGAAACGACAGAGAGAAACGACAGAGGAGAGAAACGACAGAGAGAAACGACAGAGAGAAACGACAGAGGAGAGAAACGACAGAGGAGAGAAACGACAGAGGAGAGAAACGACAGAGAGAAACGCCAGAGGAGAGAAACGCCAGAGGAGAGAAACGACAGAGGAGAGAAACGACAGAGAGAAACGACAGAGGAGAGAAACGACAGAGGAGAGAAACGACAGGAGAGAAACGAGAGGAGAGAAACGACAGAGAGAAACGAGAGAGGAGAGAAACGACAGAAGAGAGAAACGACAGAAGAGAGAAACGACAGAAGAGAGAAACGACAGAGGAGAGAAACGACAGAAGAGAGAAACGACAGAGGAGAGAAACGACAGAAGAGAGAAACGACAGAGGAGAGAAACGACAGAAGAGAGAAACGCCAGAGGAGAGAAACGACAGAGGAGAGAAACGACAGAGGAGAGAAACGACAGAGGAGAGAAACGACAGAGGAGAGAAACGACAGAGGAGAGAAACGACAGAAGAGAGAAACGACAGAGGAGAGAAACGACAGAGGAGAGAAACGACAGAGGAGAGAAACGACAGAGGAGAGAAACGACAGAAGAGAGAAACGACAGAGGAGAGAAACGACAGAGGAGAGAAACGACAGAGGAGAGAAACGACAGAAGAGAGAAACGACAGAGCTTTTTAAGTCTCGAGTGTTTCAGTCTTCTGTGTGTGCACTTGTGTTTCTTGCTGACGACCGCTCGATGCAAATGAGAGGAGAGTACTGATCAGTGACCGCATACAGTATACACACACGCACACACACACACACACACACACACACACACACACACACACACACACACACACACACACACACACACACACACACACACACACACACACACACACACACACACACACACACACACACACGAGATCAGTGACCAGAGCAGTGATGCATATTTAACAGAGTTAGTTAATAATACATGTCATGTTATTAAATACTGAGGGAGTATACATTAAAATAATCAGTATTAAATACTGAGGGAATATACATTAATATAATCAGTATTAAATACTGAGGGAATATACATTAATATAATCAGAATGAAATACTGAGGGAATATACATTAATATAATCAGTATTAAATACTGAGGGAATATACATTTAAAAAATCAGTATTAAATACTGAGGGAATATACATTAATATAATCAGTATTAAATACTGAGGGAATATACATTAATATAATCAGTATTAAATACTGAGGGAATATACATTAAAAAAATCAGTATTAAATACTGAGGGAATATACATTTAAAAAATCAGTATTAAATACTGAGGGAATATACATTAATATAATCAGTATTAAATACTGAGGGAATATACATTAAAAAAATCAGTATTAAATACTGAGGGAATATACATTAATATAATCAGTATTAAATACTGAGGGAATATACATTAATATAATCAGTATTAAATACTGAGGGAATATACATTTAAAAAAATCAGAATGAAATACTACCGGAGGTTCATTGTCAGTCAGTGAGGGATGGAGAGATGTTGAGAGAGCAGCTGGAATGAGAGGGTGGACGGAGGGAGGGAAGGAGCAAGCGAGGGAGCGAGGGAGGAGAGCAGTTGGAGTGAGGGTTGGGGAAAGAGGAGGGAGGGAGGGAGGAGAGAGGAGAGCAGCTGCAGTGGGATGGAGGGAGAGGGGATGACACTGCCTGGGTCTGAGAGCAGGGAGATCGTTCAAGATTGATGTCCAAATTGGACATCTGTCCATGTCCTGAGGGCGCTGGAAATGCCTTTAAAACTGGCCACTAGGGGCAACAGTGAGCCCTATCACCATCAAGTAGGGTCAGAAGGGTGCGTGTTCAATCCCAGTCATGGACGCTGGTTTATATTTTGTTTGTTTGGTTTAACCCTATCCCAAATCTTAACCCTTACCTTAACCCAAGGCTCTCCAATGCTGTTCCTGGTGAGATACCCTCCTGTAGGTTTATACTCCAACCCTGTTCCTGGAGAGCTACCATCCTGTAGGTTTTAACTCCAACCCTGTTCCTTTAGAGATACCGTCCTGTAGGTTTTATCTCCAACTCTGTTCCTGGAGAGCTACCCTCCTGTAGGTTCATGCCAACCCTAATCTAGCACACCTGATTCTAATAATTAGCTGGTTGATAAGATGAATGAGGTTAGTTACAACAGGGTTGGAGTGAAAACTTAAAGGAGGATTTCTCTCCAGGAACAGGAGTTAAACCTACAGGAGGGTTTCTCTCCAGGAACAGGATTTAAAACCTACAGGAGGGTTTCTCTCCAGGAACAGGAGTTAACCTACAGGAGGGTTTCTCTCCAGGAACAGGAGTTAAAACCTACAGGAGGGTTTCTCTCCAGGAACAGGATTTAAAACCTACAGGAGGGTTTCTCTCCAGGAACAGGAGTTAACCTACAGGAGGGTTTCTCTCCAGGAACAGGAGTTAACCTACAGGAGGGTTTCTCTCCAGGAACAGGAGTTAAAACCTACAGGAGGGTTTCTCTCCAGGAACAAGAGTTAACCTACAGGAGGGTTTCTCTCCAGGAACAGGAGTTAACCTACAGGAGGGTTTCTCTCCAGGAACAGGAGCTAACCTACAGGAGGGTTTCTCTCCAGGAACAGGAGTTAAAACCTACAGGAGGGTTTCTCTCCAGGAACAGGATTTAAAACCTACAGGAGGGTTTCTCTCCAGGAACAGGAGTTAACCTACAGGAGGGTTTCTCTCCAGGAACAGGAGTTAACCTACAGGAGGGTTTCTCTCCAGGAACAGGAGTTAAAACCTACAGGAGGGTTTCTCTCCAGGAACAGGAGTTAAAACCTACAGGAGGGTTTCTCTCCAGGAACAGGAGTTAACCTACAGGAGGGTTTCTCTCCAGGAACAGGAGTTAACCTACAGGAGGGTTTCTCTCCAGGAACAGGAGTTAACCTACAGGAGGGTTTCTCTCCAGGAACAGGGTTGAAGAGCCCTGCCTTAGCCCTTCGGAAGGAGTTCTTAAACCTATTGACGTTTGGAGAAATGGAACGATACAGAGGAAAACCCCAAGGTGTGAAAAAACACTTCCAAAGTTGACGTTTGGAGCAACTTCGAAATGGACGTTTAAATTTGACGTTTGGAAAACGTGGATACATGTGACCCGTTACTGAAAGCTGGGTGTATGATGTCACTACTTCACAGGACAGGCATTTGAACGTAAAAACTAGTTTCTTTCATCAAAATGAGTTTGTTTTTTACTTTCATGTGCCTTAATAACAAACGTGTCTGGAAATCTGTGAATATAAATAAAATGTGAAATCACAAAGACACTGAGAAAATACAGAATCTTGCATATCCATAATTGGTTGAGATAATGAGGGGGACATTCACAACAAAAGAGAGTCCAATCTGTCAATCAAGGCTTCTCTGTCAAAAAGGCACAATCCCCATTATCCATCCACTGGTAAGAGTCTACAGTTAACATGTCAAAAAGGCACAATCCCCATTATCCATCCACTGGTAAGAGTTTACAGTTAACATGTCAAAAAGGCACATTCCCCATTATCCATCCACTGGTAAGAGCCTACAGTTAACATGTCAAGATGGCTATATTATTGTCTCAACAAGTCATTTTCATTGCTAGCTATTGTTAGCTATATAAATAGCTAGCGAGACAGTTGCATACAGGTAACGTTATAGCCAGCTAGCTAGCTGAGCTGGCCATTCGCATTCTGCTGTTAAGGTTGATAGCTGATGTGCTAAAGCCCTGCATGACATGATGATCATCTTTTTCATGTTTGATAGTTTATCATGTTTATCTAGCTAGCTAGCGAAAATAGCGACTGTGGTGCGAATGCTAATCAAACCCCACGTCACATGCTAAGTTGGCTAGCTAGGTAGCCACGATGAACTAGCTATTGGATTATAGATTTCAAGGTAATTCTTGTTGCATGTTCAACTAGCTTGCTAGCCAGATGGATAGCATATACATCTAGCCAGCTGGTAATTATAAAGCTAAATGTTTGCTAAATCTAGCTAGTTATCTTGTGTCTGCATTGCTGTTGTTGGACTGGAAGCAGGAAGTGTGTCCAGGGCATTTTAGTGCAGATGCAGGAGTCAATAACAAGCCCTAGAAAACCAATTCATTCATGAAGGAGTCAATAATAAGCCCTAGAACATCAATTAATTCATGCAGGAGTCAATAAAAAGCCCTAGAACATCATTCATCATGCATGAGTCAATAACAAGCCCTAGAACATCGATTAATTCATGCATGAGTCAATAAAAAGCTCTAGAACATCGATTCATTCATGTTTTAAACCGATTCTTCTCGAATTTGTCTTTCAGCATAAACCTGCTCTCCGCCATCAGTATAAGGAGATGATTGAGGGTGAACAAGAAACACTTCTTTGTACTTTGAGCTTATTTCTTGGACTTGGGGGTTAATTAATGTTATTTCTGGTATGCAAGGTTTGAATGTCTTGTCTATTTTAGTCTGCTTTCGTCCTTTACAGCTTTAATTGTCTGGAGTCTGGTGTTGTTGTGGCCAAGGAGCTTTCACTCAGATGGATCCAGGTTTCAGCTGCTGTGCAATGTTGACGTCCTTCCTCCCAGAGATGTGAAAGCATCCACCGGACTGGACACAGCCCGACACCTTTTTGAAAAGGCCATGGACATTACATGTCCTGCTCCAAAAGGGCAGGACATAAATATTCTCTCAGGCTAGATTGCTTTGCTCATATCATAACATAATCTGAACCAAAGTTGCTTCAAAGGATCTTATGATATAGGTCTAGGTCTAGATAATGTTTCTACCTAGGTCTAGATAGTGTTTCTACCTAGGTCTAGATAGTGTTTCTACCTAGGTCTAGATAATGTTTCTACCTAGGTCTAGATAATGTTTCTACCTAGGTCTAGATAGTGTTTCTACCTAGGTCTAGATAGTGTTTCTACCTAGGTCTAGATAATGTTTCTACCTAGGTCTAGATAGTGTTTCTACCTAGGTCTAGATAGTGTTTCTACCTAGGTCTAGATAGTGTTTCTACCTGAGCCTTCATGCGTTTTAAGTTTGTCCTAATTGTAGACTACTACCTTTCGCACTTGAAGTTAATAAAGTATTTTATTGTTGAAATCTTTTCAGTTTTTTAAGCGCTACCTCCCTGCTTTAGCACATGGCCACAGTCACGTGTGTTCCTGTCACGACTTCCGCAAAAGTCGGTCCCTCTCCTTGTTCGGGCGGCGTTTGGCGGTCGACGTCACCGGCTTTCTAGCCGCCGCCGATCCATTTTTCATTTTCCATTTGTTCTGTCTTTGTCTTACACACCTGGCTTCACTCAACCAATTACTTGTTTATTATTTAACCCTCTGTTCCCCAGGTTGTGAGTGATTGTTTATTATTTAACACTCTGTTCCCCAGGTTGTGAGTGATTGTTTATTATTTAACCCTCTGTTCCCCAGGTTGTGAGTGATTGTTTATTATTTAACACTCTGTTCCCCAGGTTGTGAGTGATTGTTTATTATTTAACCCTCTGTTCCCCAGGTTGTGATTGTGAGTGATTGTTTATTATTTAACCCTCTGTTCCCCAGGTTGTGATTGTGAGTGATTGTTTATTATTTAACCCTCTGTTCCCCAGGTTGTGAGTGATTGTTTATTATTTAACCCTCTGTTCCCCATGTTGTGTTTGTGAGTGATTGTTTATTATTTAACCCTCTGTTCCCCATGTTGTGTTTGTGAGTGATTGTTTATTATTTAACCCTCTGTTCCCCAGGTTGTGTTTGTGAGTGATTGTTTATTATTTAACCCTCTGTTCCCCATGTTGTGTTTGTGAGTGATTGTTTATTATTTAACCCTCTGTTCCCCATGTTGTGTTTGTGAGTGATTGTTTATTGTAATTCGTTCCGTCTTTGTGGGCTCGTTATGTTACGTTGTATATTTGTCTTTTTGAGTAAAGAACATTGATTACTCATATCTGCTGTCCTGCGCCTGACTGTCTACACCAGCTACACACAGGACCCTTACAGACCTGGTGTTGTTCTACTCATATCTGCTGTCCTGCGCCTGACTCTCTACACCAGCTACGCACAGGACCCTTACAGACCTGGTGTTGTTCTACTCATATCTGCTGTCCTGCGCCTGACTCTCTACAGCAGCTACACACAGGACCCTTACAGACCTGGTGTTGTTCTACTCATATCTGCTGTCCTGCGCCTGACTCTCTACACCAGCTACGCACAGGACCCTTACAGACCTGGTGTTGTTCTACTCATATCTGCTGTCCTGCGCCTGACTCTCTACAGCAGCTACACACAGGACCCTTACAGACCTGGTGTTGTTCTACACATATCTGCTGTCCTGCGCCTGACTCTCTACACCAGCTACACACAGGACCCTTACAGACCTGGTGTTGTTCTACTCATATCTGCTGTCCTGCGCCTGACTCTCTACACCAGCTACACACAGGACCCTTACAGACCTGGTGTTGTTCTACTCATATCTGCTGTCCTGCGCCTGACTCTCTACACCAGCTACACACAGGACCCTTACAGACCTGGTGTTGTTCTACTCATATCTGCTGTCCTGCGCCTGACTCTCTACACCAGCTACACACAGGACCCTTACAGACCTGGTGTTGTTCTACTCATATCTGCTGTCCTGCGCCTGACTCTCTACACCAGCTACACACAGGGCCGTTACAGACCTGGTGTTGTTCTACTCATATCTGCTGTCCTGCGCCTGACTCTCTACACCAGCTACACACAGGACCCTTACAGACCTGGTGTTGTTCTACTCATATCTGCTGTCCTGCACCTGACTCTCTACACCAGCTACACACAGGACCCTTACAGACCTGGTGTTGTTCTACTCATATCTGCTGTCCTGCACCTGACTCTCTACACCAGCTACACACAGGACCCTTACAGACCTGGTGTTGTTCTACTCATATCTGCTGTCCTGCGCCTGACTCTCTACACCAGCTACACACAGGACCCTTACAGACCTGGTGTTGTTCTACTCATATCTGCTGTCCTGCGCCTGACTCTCTACACCAGCTACACACAGGACCCTTACAGACCTGGTGTTGTTCTACTCATATCTGCTGTCCTGCGCCTGACTCTCTACAGCAGCTACACACAGGACCCTTACAGACCTGGTGTTGTTCTACTCATATCTGCTGTCCTGCGCCTGACTCTCTACACCAGCTACACACAGGGCCGTTACAGTTCCATAGTGAATTATTGAATTGATGATTGGGTCTAAGGCTTTAGCGGGTCTGAATAGGAGAAGGAACAGCTTATCTTTATTGTACAACAACAGGCCAGTTAACACTGTAAATGGTTTGCCTAATGGGGGAAGTCGGTGAGATCATGTTCAGACAATTCATTTTCTATTCCTTTTCTAAAATGTTTGTAAATATTTTTTCTCCAAGGAGCAAGTGTAAAAATCACAGCAAAAATGTTTGAATGCCATTTTTCTCCTAAATGGGATTGTACCTTTGTCAACGTTTAAAGCAGCACTACTTCCCCATGTTTCCTCCAACTGCAGTGTATGATGTGCCATGTTGAAGCACTGAGTCTGTACCTTTATCCAACGTAAAGAGTACAGACTCACATATGGTCTGTGCTATCTGGGATACTGGGGATTTAAACATGGCAAATGTTAAAGAAGGGTTATGATTAAGGCTAGGGTTTAGAGTAGGGATGTCCCAAGGATCCCGGAAAGCACTGGCCATTACATTTTGGAACACAATACTGAAAAGAGACGGTGGGTCACACACATCTAATTCTGCAGTGAGACTGTGAGAGTTTGTTGCTGAGAGAGGGAGGCTGGAGGGAGAGAGAATGAGAGGAAAATAAAGAGGAGAGATGCCTAGAGAGAGCAGAGACGAGAGGGAGAGAGAGAGGAAGGAGAGAGAGAGGAAAGAGAGGACATGCTGCGAGAGAGGAGAGAGGAGGGAGAGAG